>NC_055988.1:150569710-150873092 GCF_018446385.1 Zingiber officinale
CAATATCTCATATTGACTCATTTGGGCATGACCATGCACTTCGTGGTCTCACTCTATCAAGAATATCGATGTCGCTCCTGTCATATAGGAGGGATAGATCTCATCTACATCACTCACATCCCTCTGCATAATTCGTTACATACCCAGTAATCGCCTTTATAGTCCACCCAGTTACGGGTGACGTTTGACGAAACCAAAGTACATAACTCTTTATGTAGGGAACCATGGTGACTTCAGGTCTAAGGACTAGTAGTCATACTAATAGCCACATGAGAAAGTATATGACACTCATATAACGATCCATGATACTTTCTCATGGCGGGTCATTCAGTATACATTCTCCAATGCATACCCATGTGTCAACTTGATATCTCTATATCCATGACTTGTGAGATCAAGTCATCGAGTTGACCTACATGCTAGTCTTATTGCATTAACATTGTCCCTGAATGTTAACACTCGACTAGGAATGATTAAGAGTAGTGTTCCCTATATCATCTCACTATCGATTCAACTAACCGATTGATATAGGTGAGAACCTTCTACTCAAGGACGCTATTATACTTAGTTTATTTGGCACAAATACAAGTAAGTATAATAACCAAAAACAAATGCCTTTATTTATATAAGAATATGATACAACAACTCCATAATACAATCATCAAATGATTGGTTCTAGGGCTCTAACTAACAATCTTCCACTAGCACTAGTGCCAATCAGTGTAGGCTCTAAGCCCCAATGACCTAGTGTGACCATCATGTTTCCTCTATGCCAAAGCCTTGGTCAAGGGATCTGCGATGTTAGCCTCTATAGGTACTCTACATATCTTCACATCTCCTCTCTCGATAATCTCTCGAATGAGTTGGAAGCGCTGTAGTATGTGTTTGGTCCGCTGGTGTGAGCGAGGTTCCTTCGCCTGTGCTATAGCTCCATTGTTGTCACAATAGAGCTCAATAGGGTCAGCGATACTGGGAACCACCCCAAGTTCAGTGATGAACTTGCGGATCCAAACTACCTCCTTTGCTGCCTCTGATGCAGCAATGTACTCGGCCTCTGTTGTAGAATCAGCTACTATGTCCTGCTTCGAACTCTTCCAACTCACAGTACCACTATTAATGCAAAATACGAACCCTGATTGTGATCGATAGTCATCCTGGTCGGTCTGGAAGCTGGCATCACTGTAACCCTTTACAGCTAACTCATTATTGCCTCCATATATCAAGAAATATTCTTTAGTCCTTCTTAAGTACTTAAGAATATTCTTGACCGCTATCCAGTGACTTTCACCTGGATCTGACTGGTATCTGCTCGTAATGCTCAAAGCATACGAGACATCAGGTCAAGTACATAGCAAGGCGTACATGATAGATCCTATGGCCGAGGCATAAGGGATCTGATCTATGCGGTCTCTTTCCTCTCTAGAAGAGGGACCTTGAGTCTTCGAAAGACTCACGCCATGTGACATTGGCAGAAATCCCTTCTTGGAGTTCTGCATGGCAAACCGAAGGAGTACCTTGTCAATATATGTACTCTGACTTAGGCCAAGCAATCTCTTAGATCTATCTCTATAGATCTGTATCCCTAGAATGCGGGATGCCTCACCTAAGTCCTTCATTGAGAAGCAACTCCCTAGCCAGGTCTTGACAGACTGAAGCAAAGGGATGTCCTTCCCAATGAGTAGTATGTCATCCACATACAATATGAGGAAGACAACTATATCCCCTACAACTTTCTTGTAGACACAAGGTTCATCTTCATTCTTGATGAAACCAAACTGTTTGATCGCATCATCGAATCGAAGATTCCAGCTCCGAGAAGCTTGCTTTAGTCCATAAATGGACCTATGCAGCTTGCATACTCTGCTAGTATGTTGTGGATCTACAAAACCCTCAGGTTGTGTCATGTACACATCCTCAAGCAGGTTTCCATTTAGAAACGCGGTTTTGACATTCATCTGCCATATCTCATAGTCATGATAAGCTGCAATAGCAAGCATGATCTGAATGGACTTAAACATCGCTACTGGAGAAAATATTTCATCATAGTCAATACCATGAATCTTCTTGAAACCTTTAGCTACCAAGCGACCCTTATAGATAACTCCATCCATGTCAGTCTTTCTCTTAAAGACCCACTTACACCCAATGGGTTTTACCCCTTCAGGTGGATCAACCAAAGTCCATACTTGGTTGGTGTACATGGATTCCATCTCGGATCTCATGGCATCTAGCCATTTCTCGGAATCTGGTCTCATCACAGCTTCCTGATAGGTGGTAGGCTCATTCTCTATGAGCACAACGTCATCATGGTCAGACAAGAGAAATGAGTATCTCTCAGGTTGACGATGTACCCTATCAGACCTGCGAAGAGGTATATCTACTTGAACTGGTTGTTGTTCCTCAACTCTTCGTGGAACAACATCATCCACAACACTTTGTGGTTCCAGTTCAACTTCCATCGAGGCTTCAGTGCTATGGTCTGCATCTTGAACTTCTTCAAGATCGAACGTACTCCCACTAGTCTTTCTAGAAACAAAGTCCCTTTCTAGAAAGATCCCAGTCTTTGCCACAACTACCTTGTGCTGACTGGGAATGTAGAAGTAATATCCCTTAGTTTCCTTGGGATATCCAATAAAGTAGCACTTGTCGGATTTGGGTCTTAACTTGTCTGAGACTTGACGTCGAACGTAAGCCTCACAACCCCAAATCCTCATGAAAGACACCTGGGCATCTCTCCCAGTCCATATCCTATATGGTGTCTTTATTACGGCCTTGGATGGAACTCGGTTGAGTATAAAAGCTGCCGTGTCTAGAGCATAGCCCCAAAGGAATGTCGAAAGATCTGTGTGACTCATCATAGATCGTACCATATCTAATAGGGTACGATTTCTCCTTTCGGATACACCATTCCACTGTGGTGTTCCAGGAGGAGTGAGTTGGGATAGAATCCCACACTTAGCTAGGTACTCATGAAACTCATGGCTAAGGTATTCTCCACCTCGATATGATCGAAGTATCTTAATACTCTTGCCAAGCTGGTTCTGTACTTCATTCTTGAATTCTTTGAACTTTTCAAAGGATTCTGACTTATGTGTCATCAAGTACACATAACCATATCTACTGAAGTCATCAGTAAATGTGATGAAGTACCTATAACCGCCTCTAGCAGCGACATTGAAAGGGTCACATACATCACTATGTATGAGTCCTAACAAATCAGTTGCTCTTTCGCTGTGCCCACTAAAGGGAGTCTTGGTCATCTTGGCCTAGTAGGCATGACTCACACGTCTCATAGGATTCAAAATCAAATGAGTCCAGCAAACCATCCTTATGGAACTGGGATAAGGCTTGTCATTTATATGACCTAAGCGACAGTGCCAGAAATAGGTTTGGTTCATGTCATTTGACTTGAACCTCTTGGTATTTATGTTATAGATAGGGCTCTCAAGGTCTAGAATATAGAGTCCGTTCATCAGAGGTACACTACAATAGAACATATCTTTTAAATAAACAGAACAACATTTATCCTTAATAATAAAAGAGAAACCTTTCTTGTCCAAACAAGAAACTGAAATTATGTTTTTAGTTAATGCAGGCACATAACAACAATCATCCAACTCTAATATAAGCCCAGAGGGCAGAGATAGAAAATAAGTCCCTACAGCAACAGCAGCAACCCGTGCTCCATTGCCTACGCGTAGGTCCACCTCGCCCTTCGCCAATGCCCTGCTATTTCTCAGCGCCTGCACATTAGTACAAATGTGAGATGCACATCCGGTATCTAATACCCATGATGAAGAAATAGATAGATTGACTTCTATAACATATATACCTGAAGTGGAAGTCTCACTTCGCTTCTTCTTAAGATCTTCCAGGTACACATTGCAGTTCCTCTTCCAGTGCCCGGGCTGACCGTAGTGGAAGCAGGTAGCATCCTTGGCTTCAGTGCCTTGCCTTTGCCCTTGGCTTGGGACTTTCCCTTGCCTTTGGGCTTGCCCTTGCCCTTGTGTTTCTGAACCATCAAAACAGAGTGGGTCTTTGCCTTCTTAAGGTTTAGCTCAGCAGTTCTCAACATGCTAAGCAGCTTGGGCAGTGGCTTGTCAATTTCGTTCATATTGTAGTTTAAAATGAACTGACTATAGCTATCCGGCAAGGATTGCAAGATCAGGTCAGTGGCCAGCTCTTGGCCAAGCGGGAATCCCAACCTCTGTAGGTTTTTATGTACCCAATCATTTTAAGTACATATGGGCCTATGGGAGCCATATTTGACATCTTGCACTGAAACAGTGCCCTTGAGATCTCAAATCTCTCATACCGCGCTTGTCCTTGATACAGTTGACGAAGATGTTCAACCATATCGTAAGCGCCCATTAACTCATGTTGCTTCTGAAGCTCAGAGTTCATGGTCGCGAGCATTAGACATGACACATCTAATGCGTCATCTTGATACTTCTTGTAAGCATCTTTGTCAGCTCGCGGGGCATTGGCAGGAGGAGCCTCCGGAATGGGCCGCTCCAGAACGTACAGTTTACGTTCCTGGGTGAGAACTATTCTCAAATTCCTGTACCAGTCCAGGAAATTTGCTCTGTTGAGCTTGTCCTTCTCAAGAACAGATCGCAGGGAGAAAGTGTTCGTATTTAACGTCATGGTTATCTACAACAGAAAAATACAAAAAATAAATATCATATTTTTAAATCATTTAATTAGGCCTTTAACTAAATGATGCTCCCACTAAATTCTATAATTCATGTGGGACAAGATCCATATCATACTAATCCTTGAGTTAGTTTTGGCTAATACGTCCAAGATTTAGTATGATCGGTAGGTAACGATTTACCAATTACATCTCTATGCAACTCTTGTTTATAGGATCATTTTCCGCAGTTATATTAAAACTTGAGTTAGCTTTGGCTAATACGCCCAAGAATTAATATAAAAGTGATTTATGTCCTATCTTTCCAACCATTGGAAGAATGCCTATAGTTGTACTCGATCCAACCGAGTTAACTAGGAATACTCAATCTAATTGAGTTTGTATTCGCCCATGCGTTGATAAGCGGGACCAAGATTGTCCCTCCGTACCCTACCAAGATAATATGTGTTGCTCTGCTTTGGCAGATTCAACAACACATGTGATCGAGGTAGTGATAGGTATCACGGCACGGTAGACATTAGAGTTGACGTGATTTAAATCTAATCTAATCGATGATGCGTATCATATACTCAATTTAGATCTAATCTAATCGTGGGGTGCATCATGTGCACGACTTAGATCTAGTCTAATCGTTAGACACTAATTAATTACTTAATCATGCATCACATATACACAAGCAATTAATTAAATTAATTTGTGATTAGTCATGACCCTACTACGATCTTCTCAAGCCAATGAGAAGATTGGATGGTCAACCTAGGGTCAACAGCTTCTCAAGCTCCTCCCTTTGACCACCTTGTGTTGCTCGCGCCCTCCTCGTAACTCCGTCTCGAGTGGACCTTCCACGACTCCAATTTTGTACATTACAATTTTGAAACTCGAGTTACATTCGAGTCTAGACTAATTTACAACAAGAATAAATAGAGAAAGGCACGACGCGCAGGTCGCGTATAAAAAATACAACACATACAATCACATGAAGGCACGCAGGCCGTATTATGAATTACAACACAAAATATACCAATCCAATTGGGTTTTTTTGGGCCATGACTATCACAAATTATACATAATTCTAAATTATGTACTTTATATAATTTTCTGCAATTTTAATACCAATTTTTACAATTTTGACGAGTAAAAATTCCCAGCGGTCCCGTTTAGTGGTTTTCGGGCGTAATCGCGAAACGAATCCCCTTGCGGGGCCAGGGGCAGCGCCCCTACCCGCGATCTAACCATCGCGAGGGTTCCTTAGCGATCCTACAGCGCCTTAGCCTGTTGTCCCAAAAAGTTTTGGGACGAAACCTTGTCGTTTCGAAAAAATCTTCTCGGTAGTCGAAGCCTACAAGTGTCGAAACACTTGTGTTTCGCTTCTACGAGAAAATTACTCATAAAAATCCATAAAAACTTAAATTTAAAGAAAATCACAGAAGCTATATTTTTCATAAAAATCAAAAATAAATTCGTACAAGTCTTCGCACGTGGCTTTGATACCACTGTTGAGTTTTTCGGACCGCGAAAACTATTTTTTCGCGTCGCGGAAACCCCGAAGCCCCAAGCCACCGGATCCGTGCGAAGTAGAAATAAAACAAAAATATGGGTATGAATTTCTAATCTAGATCTACACTAGATTTACAAAGAGGAAACCTTTTATACCTTCGATGCGTGCCCTTTTTCGTATCCCGCTTGTCCAAAATTCGCCGGATCTCGAGAGTATCAAAATAGATACTCCTCTATATGTATCCACACGAACACACTAGGTGGAGAAGACAAAACAAAGGTGTGCTAGCACCTAGATTGTTCGGCCAAGAGAGGAGGAGAGGGAGAGCTTGAGGAGAGAGCTTGAGGAGAGAGCTTGAGGAAGAAGAAGATGTAAATGACACTTGAATGAAAAATGAATTCCTTCCCTTCACAAAAGTGGCCGGCCACTTTCACAAAAGTGTAACCCCCATTTTGCATTAAGTGGCCATTAAAGAGGGAATTTGTAACCTCCATGAGGTGGCATACACATGTGCTAAACATGATGATGTGGCATATCATCATTGGCCACTTAATGCCAAGTTACAAATGATGTGGCATAAAGTCAAGTCAAACTTGACTCTTCCTCTTCCTCTCAAGTCAAGTCAAACTTGACTTAATCTCTCTCATGGTTGATCTAATCCAACCATTTAATTCAAGCCAATTTAATATAATGAATCTAATTCATTTAATTAAATTGATTCAATGAGTCATAATCTAAATTAGACTCATTGAACACATGAATCAACTTGAGTCCAAATCAATTAGCCCAATTAGGATTACTCTTAATCTAATTTGATTCATCATATGAATCTAATCCTCTTGGTTCATCATATGAACTTAATCTCCATCTAATTGTCCTTAGTGTGTGACCCTATAGGTTCTTGTAACGTTGGCAATGCCCCTAAACCCATTTAAGAGCATAAGTAATGAGCGGTATCTAGCAACACATCATTACTACCCAAGTTACAAGAATGTTGAGATCCAACATCACCTTGTGACTACTAATTGTGACTCTTCACAATATATGACAAGTGTCTTTCTATCCTAGACATCCAAATTGATCAAAATGAGGCATAGACCGTGTCATCCTCTAATCAATCTAAATCTTGAACTCCAAGTAGACTCACTAAATCAAATGAGCTCAATATCTCATATTGACTCATTTGGGCATGACCATGCACTTCGTGGTCTCACTCTATCAAGAATATCGATGTCGCTCCCGTCATATAGGAGGGATAGATCCCATCTACATCACTCACATCCCTCTGCATAATTCGTTACATACCCAGTAATCGCCTTTATAGTCCACCCAGTTACAGGTGACGTTTGACGAGACCAAAGTACATAACTCCTTATATAGGGAACCATGATGACTTCAGGTCTAAGGACTAGTAGTCATACTAATAGCCATATGAGAAAGTATATGACACTCATATAACGATCCATGATACTTTCTCATGGCGGGCCATTCAGTATACATTCTCCAATGCATACCCATGTGTCAACTTGATATCTCTATATCCATGACTTATGAGATCAAGTCATCGAGTTGACCTACATGCTAGTCTTATTGCATTAACATTGTCCCTGAATGTTAACACTCAACTAGGAATGATTAAGAGTAGTGTTCCCTATATCATCTCACTATCGGTTCAACTAACCGATTGATATAGGTGAGAACCTTCTACTCAAGGACGCTATTATACTTAGTTTATTTGGCACCAATACAAGTAAGTATAATAACCAAAAACAAATGCCTTTATTTATATAAGAATATGATACAACAAGTCCATAATACAATCATCAAATGATTGGCTCTAGGACTATAACTAACACCAGCGATCCTTGAATCCTGATTCAGTGTTCGGGGGAAAGGGACGTCGTCTGGGTGGCGCCACTCATCGGTGGGCAAGTGGAGGATGGTCGTTATGTGTCTTTGGCTGCTCGGACTAGAAGGCTCAGAAGTCGCTTGGCCTATGGACTTGAGCATCGGGGATGGCCAGATAGTAGATACCTGTGTGGCTGGCAAGGAGGAGTGAGGGGGCCTATACACGACAGGCGGCGCGCATATGGTCCCCGACGGCAACCCAGACAGAGAAGGTGTCCAGTCAGATGACACGGAAATAGGAATTGGGACAGACACCTGCTCAAGAAAGGCAGGTGATGAAGTCTCACCTCACTCGAAGGAAGGGCGTGAACCGGTACGAGCGGGGGTCTGCAAGGCGGAAGTGGCTGAGCGAGAAGAAGCTTCCCCGTGGTGCCTCTTGCATCGTATTAGAGGTTCGCCGGAGGTGGGCGACTCCGAGGGCACCACAATTGGCAGCAGTGAAGGCTGATCAACAGGAAGGTCAGCTGCGGTAGTCGTGACATCGCTAGTCACTGTCTGACTTGCTCCAGCCTCGTTGGCCGGCATGAAGCTCCCTCCCAGCCCACCAGTCAGATCATGAGAGTGCTCGATAGGTTATAGGCCTCGATTTTGCAGCTCGACGATGCCCACGACATTAATCTCCGCACCTGTGAGCCTGATCTTGCTGCTCGACCGTGCCCTCTGCATGATTTGAGCTACAAAAAATAAAGAAAAATCAGTTAGATTCAAAGATGAGGATCAGACAGAGCATACCTAGGGTCATGGGTAGTTATGTGTGGATCGGGTTCGGCCCGAACACGTAAAAGACACTCTCCAACAGCAACCGGTGGATGTGATACTTCTGACCGACCAAACTGGAGGCTACTTGGAGGTAGTCCGATCTGCTTCGGTATCTCCCGAGCGACGGAGCCTTCATTACTTCCATCTACCAGTCGGTCGAGAAGTCTAGTCGAGCGGGTGAGCGAACGAAGAAATAGTGCTCTCTCCAGTGCTTATTGGAGGTTGGCATTTTTTTTTTCAAAAAAGACAGAGCCTACTCGGACTTGGAACAAAAAGGTTCCTGGCTCGGACAATTTGGGATAGTAAAAGTAGTGGAATACTCGGGGGATTAAGGGGATGTCGTGCAAACGGAATAGCACGACCACCCCGCACAACAACCTAAAGGAATTAGACACCAATTGGTGTAGAGAAATATGGAAGTATTTACACATAGCCAAGAAGAAAGGGTGAACGGGGAATCGAAGACCTGCGTAGAATTGGTCCTTGAAGAAAGGCAGGAAGCCAGAAAGGGGTTCATGGGGCCGGTCATAGGCTGAAGGTATAGCGATTTGATAATCGAAAGGGAAACGATACGTGAGCTTCATCTGGTCAATTTCATCACCATTGAACTTGAACTCGATCGAGGTATACCATAACCCGGGGACAGGAGGAGGAGGTTAAGGGGAGACCGCCATAAGAAATAGAGAAAGAAGCAGAGTGCAAATTCAACAAAGGAAAGAAAGGAGAGGCTTACTAAGAAAGGTTGCCGGTGAAGATGAGGAAGAGGAGAAGCGTCACAGAACGTGCTCGAGATCGAAAACACGAGGAAGTGTGAAGACGACAATGAATAAATAAGGGCTTATAAAGCCCAGCGAGTGATCGCTCTGAGCCGCCCGATCAAGGGTTACGAAAAACAAGGACAAAATTTGGCCATAGAATTTGAAAAGACATCTATCATATCATCAACGGATATCCGCCTGTCACGTCAAGCATGTGGTGGCAGAGAGTGAGACACGTGACAATCGGCTACAGGAAAGCATTAATGAGGCTTAATTAAAAGGCATTAGCAACGTGCTTGGCCATAATGATCGAAGATTTGCACAGTCTCCTAGAAATTGGGATGGCATTAGCAACCATCAAAGGGCACTCATCCGAGAAAACGCTGAGAAATGGAAAATTTGCTAAGTGTTGTCGTCAGTTATCCCCATCAACACAGATATCTAATTATATGATAGCCAAGCAGCTGCTTAAAACCTAGTCCTGTGAAGTAAGATCCAAGTGGCAACTAGACACTCAGGTCAGTAAGATGAAACAGAACGACGACTAAGAGGATTTTATAATCCGATCGAAAGCTCAAGAACAGAGAATGTCCGATCAAGATGTCACCAAAGACACTACTTGTCCAATAAGTCGGACTTACAACCTCCTTCGACTAAACTTGAGGGAAAGACTTATGATGTGGTGATAAAGGAGGGCCCACCAAGTGAGGGTCAAAAGCGGAGATAGCAACCAACGTGGAGGTCAAAGTCAGGGTAGTCAATGCCAAAGAACCAACGAGCTCACCAAAGGCGGACTGAGCGAAGGTTTACTGCAGTTGCCAATCTAGCATTAAGTGTCCGATCAACGAATGACTAGTCTAAGCAGAATGCCCGTACAACCAAGAGCACTACGACAAAAACATCAGGTGTTGATCACAGAGCGAAGGAACGTCAAGGCGACCGGAGCGCTTGCTTGGTCGGGCAAAAATAATCTACTGAACCAAGTCATTGTGGGGAAACAACAGAGGCCCCCAACCGAGCGGCTCCACTCGGCCAAGCAATGAAACCCCTCTCATATCCATTGATATCCCTTTGGGAGATAATGTCATTGACAACAAGACATGATCAACAGGCGAATCGTACGACGAAATCTTCTACTGTCTTATCAGGGATTTACGTGCTATATTAAGGTATGATGTCAGAACCACTTTTCTGACATGTCCTTTCATAGGATAATTTAGAGAACGTGCCCACGCTTTGATGAGCATATACGTCACCCTCTAGGACACTATATAAAGGGAAGTTCATGCACTGACGGATGTACACATTATTCACTATTCACGTCTGTGCTTACTATTGCTCCACTTCCTTTCATTTTTTCGGTGACTGACTTGAGCGTCGAAAGGTTATCGAGACCCCTTCCCTGGCTCGAGACTAACGTTTCTTGTATTGCAAAATAGAGCGAGATCTACAAGCAATCAATCCAGAAGTCACATCCCCAATGAGCCTTCTTCACGATTTTCGGACAGAATCATACACTCACTTTGTGAAAGCTCTTTGTCAGTCTAATGATCTAGCTTTACTCGTTCACAAGGCTTCGAAGGCATCCCTTCATAACCGAACGATCTAACTTCAGTAGTTCACAATTAGTTCACAACTGTATGCCAAACTGTTATAACAAATGTGGTTGCAAAAAACCACAAGCAAAGCGCCCTCAAACGATCTTCAGCCCGCTCAATGACCGGGTTACTCCATTCTGGTTCCCGATCTTGTGGAGCTCGGACTCTATTGTGTTTATGATCTCTATTCCCTCCGGGTCTGGTTCAGGCACGTCTACATGAAGTGAACCATGCTTGATGAGCGATTCGTTGTTCTTGGACTTCGCTTGTTGCACAATGTAATTGTAGAATTCTTGGTGGAAGGGATGATCGAAGGAGTAGCAGTCATCTGAATCCAAAGAAGAATAGCGAGATGATCTGGAGCCATTCCTTTTACAGAAATGGGGAAGGGAAGCATAGTCCATTATCTGAAACAACCAAAGTTCTTGTAAGTTGGATGGTATAAGTTGAATCTATCAAGGTTGTAAGAAGAGATACCAAGTAAAATTCAAAGTTTTCATGCTATCTAAGTTCTTTATGATACTTCGAGACAGAGATTCTGATGTTTTTTGTGACCATTTAGTAATAACTTCTTGGAGATATGTAACATTGCTTTATGAGAAAATGGTGGGACAAGATTCGACATGTATAATACAAGAGATGAAGTTTAAATAATATCAAAGGGTTAACAAGAAACTTCAGAATTCTGCCAATATTCTCTATATGAGATAATATCTGTTACCATAAATTCACAATTAAAACTTTTGATAACGAGCAATAAGTGAAAGATTTCTTTACCTTCAATAGCTCATCTTTGCCACAACCATCCAATACTTGGACTTTCCTTCGGGTTCTTTCTTGCAGAAGTGGTTTCACAACCTAAGCCAAAAAGGATGAACGAAAATGTTCAATATTATGAGTATGCAGATTGGTTAAAGCTAACAGCAATTTCTGATTACAAGTCAATTTATATACCTTCCAACAAGCTGAAAATATATACGGAGCATTGACAATATAATAAGTCTCCGTCTTCTCTGGATAATTCAAGTCATCGATAGTAGCCATGAGAGATACTAACTGTGATATTAACACAAGAAATGTAAATAAGTATACATTATTAAATCACGTTTGATGTTGATCTTAGAATCTCCACAAGATACATTATTAAAATTATAAACTTGTATGCCAACAGTCAGATAAAGAAGTGGCGATACAAATAAGAAATATGAAGAAAAGTAATAGCAAATAGAAACCTTTAGATTGCTCAAGGATGAAAACTTCAAACCAGTCATGTCCAAAACTTTGAAACAAGTGCCAATGTATCGCCCATGCTTCCTACTTGCAGCAGGCTAAACAACGGTGGAAAAGGCAGCATGAATTGTAGGAGCTGGATGGATGTAAAGCAAGAAATTTATACGTAGAGGTACTTACCAATACTACACGATCTCGGTATTCATTCATCTGAATGTGTGATTGTATGTAATAGTTAACCTATATGGAAGAGGCATACCTTGAATAAGACAAGGAGAATTGAAAACTTAACAAAAAATATATATACGAAGACAGAAATTTGATTAATTAGCAAAACTATCTTTTGAAAAACCATTCCCGCATGTGTCTTTACTCAAAAACAGTAAGCATATGTGCATTCTGGAAAACAAGGAAAACGCAGAAACCTTTCGTGCATCTATTGTACTACCTCCCTTGTCAATTTCGATTGGTACACTAGAAACAAAACTGCAAACCTACATGCTTATTTTGCTTTCTACTTCTCCGTAGTACGTTACTGCAATAGGTTGGTTTTAATTAACAAGATTCAGCTTTTAAAAAAGAGCTAAATTGATGCATGGGTCTGTAGCCCCCTCGTGGCTTTTGCCAACTAATCTTGAAGTGGATTAAATCAGGGTGGTACAAGCTAAAGAGCTACGGGCTTTGCACAAATAAACTCATTATGGATGATTAATTAATATGGACACTACTACTTAAAGGAAGCAAAGCCAGTGTTTATTCATGAGAGTTGTATCCCAAAGATTTAATTGGCTTACGATTAATTTTAAAAGCTTGAGCAGAAATGTGCACAAGCTAAAAACTTATGGTTTAGAACTCCTTTTAAGACACTTTGATGAAAAAGTAGTATGGTAAGGTTTTTCAAAGATGTGTTAGAGTGTTGAACTAAGTCCTAAATTTATCTTCATAATATTGCTTTCCTTTATGATTTTTTGTTTAATTCATTTTCTCATATTCTTGTTCCAGACTCAGTATCCCAGATATTTACATAGTATGAACAATAAAGCTCATGAAAGATTGTACATTAATTGGCCAGACAAAAACAATCAGATTAGCACAATTTTACTGATTTTCACAATATATAAGAGAGAATATGCTTATATGAATGAAACTGTAAATAAATACTGGTACAGTTTCAAATTGCTTAGATACAAAACTAAAATCAGCCACATCACTAATCTAAACAAGATTATTTACACATGCAAAGAAAGAAACTTTTGAAGGATTATCCTCTGTCGTACTTACAGACGCTTTGTCAAATGTAGTGAGACCGGCACCTATTGCAAAGACAGGAACACCCTGTAAAACATGGAAGTGGAGAAAATATTAGTTTACATTAGTAAAATAAGTACCACGATATTGGTGGCATCATATAACCATTGTTTGCAACACTTTGTTCATATATAATTTGAATATCAAGGCTAATACACAGAAGTGGTTCCTTCATATCCGTGCATGCCTGCTGCATTTATAGCTTTTTGAAAGCAAATCATGAAATATAGTGAACTAAGAACACTGAAACAAAGTTCAATATCTTTTTTTCTGGAATGGGGAAGGAATCATAATAGCAGGAGTGACAAAAACAAATCACTTACTAATGATAAAGTAAGACCAGGATATTACATAGAAAACAAACCACATTTGTTTTAGATGTTAACGCTAGCAACAACTAGGATACCCAAGTGCAATCAGGAACAGAAAATACAAGTCTAAATCGTGCCTGCTTTGTATATCCTGACAAGCCCATAAGTTGCGAGTCACGTATCCCTCTGTATAGGTTTGCCGGGGTTATAGGTTTCTGCATTTATACAGGATTATGTGAGAAAGAAATATATATATATACACATACTGAAAAAGTAGTGAGAATTTGCTTTACATTTCTTATGCTTTTTTTGCATGTCACACAGTCATGAAATAAACAAATAGAGAACATATGCCAAAAGTAGTTAGTTTTATTCCTGGTAGCTCAGGGCCTTCAAGGTCAAATGAAAATCGAACAAAGTGGTGATTATTTGTTCTACTTTTGGGACTAAAAGAGATTTCTAAAAATACAGCATATCCAAAATCAAATTGTAATAACCACATTGTACTAGAGTTCCTAACTAAATTATCTTGACCAACAAACTTAGAGCTCAATATGCAAAAAAACAGGGTACAATATCCTATAATAAGAAGCACAATTACTCACACACAATATATCATCAATTTGGTTTTGCATCCTCCAGTTTAAACAGTCCACCAGCTGTCAAAAGGGATAGTATAGGCATCTTAGCAAGAAATACATCTATATACTTTTTTCATGATCAAAATGTTAATGTTCAAACACAATCAACAAATACCATCTTATTTGCTTTAAGCGCATTCCACTCTCTAGCCTTGAGAAAGCGCGCCAAAGTATGTTTTGGGTTCCCTTGGTGCATATTCTGCAAGCAGAACAAGGAAAGATGCTACAATTTTCATCCTCAACTTTAATCTACAATAAGTACACAGTAATATGGTTTGGAAGAAAAATTGTAACTTCCAATAAATATTTTGTTTTGTCGTTCGCTTATATGAATCACACACAATAAGACAGACCGAATAAGATATAGTAAGCAATTAGTTAATCACGTCAAAAGACAAAACATAAGTACAAAAGACCTAAAAACAATGAGGCAGCAAAATATGATTAGTCCTTCAACTAATTTATTTAGTTACCCAATAAATTGTTTATATCCCATAACTTATTCTGTTGAGATAGAGGATTAGAAGCATCAATATGTTTGTGCTAGTTAGAGACAACGTTACATATAGATCCATTCTTCCATTTATACTACATTTCTAGCAACCCTCTAATAACCTGACATAGCAACAGGATTATCCCATTTGCAAACAAGTTAGACAGTTGCAAAACAAATAGGACTGTGTACCAATTTATGAAAAAATATATATATAAAATGTTAAGTTTTCAAATTCAAAGCATTATAATGCAATTTAAAGTAAATGATAAAAATTAATAGAATGATTTGATGGCTCTGTAAGTCATGAACTCGCATCATTCTCTCACGCTCACTATACAAAACCAGTTTTATTTTGCTCCTGAATGATTTGTTGTTAGCAAAAAGTTGAATATGAAACGGAAGGAGGCACTATCAGCAGCGTACCAAGCTTTTACCTTTCTCTTAGATCAGTAATTTTAACAGCGTAGAATCAATTTTCGCATGCAAAATCTGATAGTTTCATTAATAAAATTAGATCGGAAACATCGATCCAAATTAAAGCTGTTAAAGACAAACAAAAAGTCAATTCAACAAAGACTCATGCTTCTAACGCAAAAAACCACACTGTAGCATAAAATAACCAGAACCAGAACCCAAATCCACCAAACACGAAGCAAACAGCACAAACTCCCAACACATCCACGCAAGTTCACAGAGGCCGAACCTGAAATGTATGCTTGAGCTTCGCATCCACTGCAACAAGATCCGCCGACAGTCACTTAACCATAAAAAAAAAAAAAATCCCACGAAATCATAAACAACAACCGATCAAAAACCATACGTTGATCGATGAGGGCGGAGAGCTGCTCCGACGCGTCCTGCGAGGCGATCCCCATTCCTCCGTCGCAGATCCGGAAATTAAGGGAGGACTCAAATTTGGATCTCAGGATTTAAATCTGTACCAGGAGTGCGGCAGCCATGGTCTCGATTCGGAGCGTTGCGACTCTCAGCGGGTAAATCGAGAGAGGCGTGCGCCAGCCGTCGTCGTCCTTCTCGGTTCTCGTTCTCTTCGTCCACTGCCGCCGCCGGCACTTTTATAGCTCCGACTGTTCTACATTTCCAGAGATTCCAATGAGGGTCCCCCGGGACTCGGTAAACGAAATGTGTTTACTATTCAGCAGAGAAGGAGACTATGATTTTTTTATTTAAAAAATGTCTATAAAATATCTAAAAATAATAAAAAAAATACAATTTCTATTTTACTTTTCTAAACTATATTTCTAATATTTTCCTTATTTTTTTTTATCAATCTTTAAATATTTTATTTTGAACGGGGCACGTGTTAATTTTGGAAAATTTTAAAATTGAAAAGAATTCATATGCAGTCATAGACCATGCAGAGTCAAACTGTGTTGCGTCTTTGACTGAAATATTGAATGAATTTTATATGACTTTGATCGTAGAATGGTCCACTGTGAACAGATTGATTCTTCTTTTAACGGGAATTGACCCGAGAGCTAAAGTAAATTTGTGAAATTTTCAAAGGGCTCCTAAATAGTCTGAATCTGAAGAACTAAAATATATTTTATAAATTATTATTAAAAATATTTTAATAATATCATATTTATATATTAATTATATATATATATATATATATATATATTATAATTCATTTATCAAATTATCAATAAAATTTACTAATTTTTAAATTAATGGAAGTAAAGGAACCAAATTCCGATACTAAGAATTTATATAATAATATCTTATATTTTAATCATCTTACCGTTCGGAAAATAAGAAACTTTTAAATCAAGCACGATATATATCTTAAGAATGATCAAAAGAATTGGATGGCCTTAATGCTCTATCATTCAATATTAGCTTTCACATATTAATATTCAATGCATCCAAGTCATAATTTTAAAAAATCTAATTTAAAAGTAATTTTTATAATTTGGATATACGTGATCTCATCATATTTCTCATCCTTTTTCTTAGTTGTATGACATTGAGCTAGTATTTACTATACCTCTTCATATTGCTATAAATACAACGTCATCATGAATAGGATATGAAATAAGTAAGAAAATCATTGTTAAATTTCTTGTAATCTTAGAAATCTATGAGACCTAAAATGAGTTCAATCATACCTATCTAGATCGATCACAGAATCCACAGGATCAAAATCCATTGATAAACCTAGATAGATTCGATTAGACTCATTTCAAGTTATGTGAATTTATAAGGCTGCAAGGAGTTTAGAGTTGCCCTTTATCATGTCTCAGAGGAGTCTCTGCCAGAGGAAAATTCAACAATATCTCCCTTGTACCGGTGACAATCTGAAGCATGAATACATCACAAACAAAATACATCAGTCCACACGGCTGGAATATATATATATATACACACACACACAACCACGCAGTTGTATATTCAGCTCACTCGACTGGAACAAAATAATCACAACCATGCAATTATATATATAACAATCCACACGGCTGTACTAAAAATACAACGGAAAAAACAAAAGGAAAGTCCATACAAACCAAAACAACACAAGGCGTGTCGGCACGACTTAAACACAAATACAACACCAAAACAATAAAATAGTCACCTGGCCAAGGGCGGATCTAGGCGAGGGCTGGAGTGGGTTGAAGCCCTCACCAAGATCTATCGGAGTTAGACGAAGACGGATCCACCACCTTGAGAGGAGAGGGATGTCAGGGTGGCAGCGGGTGTGAAGGGGTCGCCCCAAAGGATGAGGCCGACATCGATTAGCAGGTGGCGACGTAGTAGGCTGTGAGGGTGTTGAGGAGAGGAAGGCAGGCTTCGGAGTAGCTGTTGATGAGGACGGTGAGTCGATCTGGGAAGATCTAGAAGGGATCAGGGGTCATAGGCGTCGAAGTAGGATTCGAAAGAGAAGAGTAGCGGCGAGACACTAGAAAACAACAAAGGAAGGAAGAGGAAAAGCAGCTTCCACCCCATCGAGTTCGTTTGGTTAGTGGCGGCGCATTAAAATTAAAACTTACGTTACCCTTAATTACTCATTAAGGAAATTATAAATTCCACACACAATGTGTCAAATGTTCATCTAGTTGTCATTAAATGGCAATGTGCACACATCTAGACTAGTTTCAACTCATCAAGTTACACGTTAGGCTTTTATATAGCATCTATTTAATTTAGGGTTTATTAAATTAATATAATTAATATTTGTTTATCAAATTTAGCATAACATCAAATTTATCAAATGATCAGTACTTGAGTGTGCAACAACTCATTCGGTCCCGAGTTCGGATTATGTAGGGACATCTTACTGACCTAAGACGGTGGTATTATAATATATTCTTTGTGCTCCTTATTTCCCTACCTATTAGAAAACAAAATAAAACTAGTTAGTTGGATTCATTTCCATTGTTCGCCTCTCTTCTCTCCCCTCCCCGTAACAGAATGGAAGATGAGTGAATGAATGACAGTCTAGTCGTAATCATTAAAAAGGATATTTTTTTCAACAATTGAAATATTACAGTATTTTCAAAAGATGAAAAATCAAGATGCAATTACCTCAATTTTTGTATCCGATGACCACCTAATATGTCACCAAATGTTAACCAATACTTTAATAAGCAATAGTTTAATAGTAATTTTGTAATTTATTAATTTAGCATTTTTATCCTTTTATGATGTCCAATTAAATTTTTATTATTAAATATATTTATTGTTGTAAAATAAATTTTGTTAGCCCTCGTTAAAAATTATCTCTGGATCCACCCCTGCACATGGCTAAACACCAATACAAAGTTAAATCAATAAAGAATATATAAAAAGAAATCAAGAACGAGGTAAACCATCTTTTGATGTGACATGGGACCAACAGACAGGATACTCCAGACGACACGACATATCTATGTACTAACCTGAAAACAATAGGAAAAATAAGGAGTAGTGAGTTCAACAACTCAGCGGATATCAAGCAGACATGCATAGTAAAATATAACTACCAGTAATAATCATGGAGTACAGTCTCCTGACTAATAACAAGAAATGTAAAACTAAATAACAGAAGAAACTGTACTCACCAGAACTTCCTATCCGAACATAAGGGTGTGAAGCTCACCAACAGATGCAAGGTCATCAGACCAAATACATAATATATCCTGTATGCATGTCAAACATATGCATCCACAAAAATGCAACATTCAAAATGCAACAATCACAAGCAATAGATGTAATTCATGCATATGATGCAAAATGTCCTGGTCACCCCTGACGCTAGTCAGCCATCTCACACGCGATGGTGAGACCGAGTTGGTAGGGCTATGACAACTGTGCACTCTGCTATCACTACTCCTGAGTGACCGAGTGGACAGGATGATGTTAGAGTATACCTATTCTCCTACCCCAAACAGAGTGAGGGAGTTCAATGATCTCATCTTCTTGAGTCATAGTCCAGAGGAGGGATCCCTGTCCTACTACCACGTTGCATCACCACTACTCATGAGCGGACCAGCGGAGCCCTTGATAGAGCAACCTGCTGCAACACACCATGCCTGATATACCACTAACCCATGAGTGGTTGTGTGTGCAGGTCCATGTAACTGGCGATGTGCTCAACAATAATGAAGCCGACAATCGCTCAGCATGCAATCATGCAAGATGGTGCATGTCATTATAAGCATGGAAATCTTGAACATACCCACCTCCATAAAGTATGTACCAAAAGGTAAATAGATCCAACAAAATGATCTAGGTACACCTGATAGGTATGACAAATAACTAGTCCTGTACACAATAAGACATGGTAGGTCACTATCTCTATGAACATAAATACACATGATAATAATCAAGAGGGTATAAGCATGGATGTATAGCAGACAACGAATAAAGCATGCTACAGGTATCAAGTAAAGACCTGACCTACCAATGCAGATATAGACATAATCATTACCACTCATTATAATCTACTACGCATATCAAATGGCAGTATCAAAAAGATAAGTCAAGGTACCCGTCTCAAAACGAATATCGTATCAGATAGATCCCACATCGAGACTCTCGTCTCGAATCAAAGTCCTGCAAATCAAACGTATAATTTGGCTACTCTAATATGTATCCAGTAGCTAAATCAAATTTCTATTAAACCAAGAAATCCTAATTCATTCATTAATCTCGGTTAACTAAGTAAATCGGATCTAACCCAAACATATTTTAACCTCAATTATCAAGACAACCACTTGGATCAATCATACGTAATCTTTCCTAGCTTCACTTACAGGTGTACACTACAGCAAGAAACAAATTCTCTACACCTTACCTCAATACAAAGTCATCCCTGATGACCCACGGCAAGGATGAGCAGCTACCAGAAATTGCTTACCGGAGAAGGTTGCTGCCAGAGGTTACAACCGAAGTAAAGTTAGGTGAAGCTTCTGCCCTTATGTCAAGTACCACAAATCAATACTCACTGGAAGAAATTCAACAGGGTCATAGTGTTATAGGTTGGGTCTGCATCCCATATGCAGATCTGATGATTACCATGGTTGGCAATTGACCGAAAGGAAGAATAGAAACAGAAAAGCATAGCGTACCTTCCTATGGCCGAAAGAGAGGTGACCGATGATTGAGTTGGGCTCAGACGGAGACAGAGACGACTGTGGATCCAAAACTAGGTCACGACCGAAGGAAAGATGAAAACTTGTAACCAGAAAGGGGTCAACGACAACACCTATGCTCCGGCGTCGGCCCACAGCAGCCAATAGTGAAGAGGAACGACTAGGGCACGAGACCAACCGTCGATCGACATTGGCGACGCATCGGGGGAGAAGATGGTAATCGGCTTCTAGCGATCGATGTCGGGTCGTGACGGTCGACTTCTGGCTGCGATGACTGATTGTGGGCCTGTGGTGGTCGGCAGCTACGCACAGGGAGATTGGAAGGGGGGTCAGCGTGAGGTGGAGAAGGATGGAAGGGCGACGACGCAAGGGAGAGGGATAGGTTTTGTACTCGTGGGAGAAGAGGAAATGAGGGTGGCGCCGTCGGGTTGGGGGAAGGAGATCGGGTTTCAGGGAAGATGAAGAGGGCTGGCGTAGAGAGGGGAGGAGGCGTCGGGAGAAAAGGGTTCGGCGATGTGGATTTAGGCACGGGGAGAAAAGAAAGAAAAGAAATAAAATGTTATAAACTTAGGTATTTTAATTAGACCCTAGGTTAAATTCCTCTATCAACTCTCATCTTTGGATATTCCAAACAGACTTTTCCCAAGCCTATAAATTCATCCCTGCAACATACATCATACGAGCTCCGATCAAATCCCAGAAAATTTATAAAAATTCTTAAAAATTCCAATAAGATTATTTTTTCAAATAACCTTATTATTTAATTATTATTTGGGTACCGTATTTTACACCCTTCATTACTTATTTCAGTCTCTCTGAAGTGTTATAATGTTATGCTAACTTTCAACTAGAATGTGGTCTTGGTCTTCGAGAAATCAGGCTCACATTGGGCATGATCTGAATCAGACCAGGGCTGTGGCAGTGCTGATTCAAATCCTCCGGGCCTGGTCTGATTTAGATTGGACCCAACATGAGTTTATTTTCTTGGAAACTATGATCACATTCTAGTTGAAAGTTTGCATAATATTAAATCACCTTCAGAGAGGCTAAAATAAGTAATGAAAGGTACCGTTGGACTCTTGTAGTCTCAGAAACCTAAAATGAGTCCAATCAAAGTTGCCTAGGTCTATCAGTGAGTTTTATTGATGTACCTAGATAGGTCCGATTAGACCTATTTCACGTCTTGTGGGTTTTTGAGATTGCAAAGAGTCAAATGGTGTCTTTCCTTATTTATTTCAGCTTTTTCAGAGGTGCTATAATGTTATGCCAACTTGCAGTGATAAAGGGAGCCCACTAAATGTGAGTCAAATGACGAAGGTAGTAGTCGACGTGGAGGTCAAAGTCAAGGAAGTCAACGCCAGAGGGGCCTAGCAGATCTCTCATGTAGTGGGTGATCGGGCATGTATTGCCCGACTAGCAAACGACCGATCCAAGAAAAGTTCCCGTTTAGCCAAGATCATTAGACGGTCGTCATAAAGTGGAGGAGCGTGCAGATGACTGGAGCATTAGCCCGGTTGGGCGGAAACAAACCATCGAGACATGTTGTCATGCGGAGGAGCAGCCAAGCCCATCTGAGCGAAGGAGTACTTAACCGAGTGGCTATCCCACTCAGCCTAGTAGATGGATCACTGACATATCCTTCTAGGAGATAGCGCTGCTGACATAAGACATGGTTAACAGGCGGATCATACGATGGAAACTTCTACTATCTTATCAGGGATATGCATGCCCTGTTAAGGTATGGTGTCAGAGGCACTTTCCTTGTCAGAGTGTATACTAAAAGTCTAGCTTTTGTATAAACATATAAGAATCACATTGGTCAAATGTCTACATTTATATGCTAAGTGTAGTTGTTCAATTAATTTATATTGTAGATAACATGTTGTGTGGTGTCGCACACAGAAGATCATGTTATCAGTTCCTTATAAATTATAAACAGTAGTTCACGACTAAGATGGATAGGAACAAATTATTGGAATAGTCGTAGTGTAATTTGATATTAGCTTATCTTGACTATAAAATTGCACTAGCACACTCTGAGTGTATTGAGCAGGACCATTTAAGATAAGTTCTTTTTATACTGACTGCATAAAAGAACAAGACCTTTGTTATTATGGAAGTGTGTGCTCTTAATCATGATATAATAACAAGCACATATACTCAATGTTCATTTCTTTAATTTATCAAAGGGTGTGATTTAGTTCGATAAATCAATAGACCCGATAAGTTGGGGAATGATATTATTTATATGGTGTGTTGTTGATTATAGAATGAAACTGTGTCCTAGTAATCTAGGTTGATAATGCTCCTAAGAGGAGCTCATAAGGATTGTCATGTAAACCCTGCAGGTGGACTTAGTCCGATATGACGATAAGGTTGAGTGGTACTACTCTTGGAGCTAGATATTAATTAAGTGAGTTGTCAGTAACTCATTTAATTAGTGGACAGTCTATATCTTAAACACAGGGAGACTAACACACTCATGATAAGAAGGAGCCCATATAGTAATATGAGATTGGTGAGGTAATTTAATAATAACTCTTTAGTGGAATGGGATATTATTGATGAACTCGAGTTGGGTGTTCGGGGCGAACACGGGAAGCTCAAGTTCATCGGGAGACCAAAACCAATTCCTCCTCTCGGTCCCTGTCATAGCCTCTTATTTATAAAGTATTATATCCACCTATACCCACCTTCTTACCCACCTTAAGGTGGCCGGCCAAGCCTAGCTTAGAGCCCAAGCTAGGGTCGGCCAAACCAAGGTGAGTTGGTTTCAAGAGGTGGTCGGCCCTAGCTTGAACCCAAGCTTAGGTGGCCGGCCACAACACAATAAAAGGATTTTAATTTTTAAAATCTTTTCTTATATGGAAGCCATGGTTTTAAAAGAGAGTTTAAAATTTAAATCTTTCTTTTTATAGCTTTCTACAAAGGATTAAGAGAAAGGTTTGATATCTTTCCTTATTTGTAGTTAAAAGGAAGATTTTAATTTTTTTTTATAAAACTTTCCTTTTTTGTAACCATCCTCATGATTTTAAAAGAGAGTTTTAAAATTATAAATCTTTTCTTTTATGGTTTTCTACAAAAGATTAAGAGAAAGATTTGTTATCTTTCCTTATTTATAGTTAAAATGAAAATTTTAATTTTAGAGAAAACTTTCCTTTTTGTAATCATCCACATGTTTTAATATAGAGATTTTAATTTATAAAAGTT
The DNA here is from genome assembly GCF_018446385.1 of Zingiber officinale. Taxonomy (NCBI): domain Eukaryota; kingdom Viridiplantae; phylum Streptophyta; class Magnoliopsida; order Zingiberales; family Zingiberaceae; genus Zingiber; species Zingiber officinale. The sequence continues at coordinate 150,593,673 of NC_055988.1, forward strand.
TCCTTTTATAACCAACCATGAAGGGAATTTTTAAAAGAGAAATTTTATTTTAAAAATTTCTGGAAACAAATTAGGAAGTTTTAATTTTGTGTTTAAAACTTTCCTTATTTGGAGGAGATTGTAGGGGTCGGCCATTAGAAGTTTGATAAGGAAATTTTAAATAAATTTTCCTTCTTAAACATTGACAAGAAATATAAGGAAATTTTATTTATAAACTTTCCTTATTTGTCAAAGACCAAGGAATATAAAAGAGAGGGTAGAGGTACCTCACCTCATAACATATAATCTAGTATTCCTCTCTTTTATTCCTTGGTGGTGTGGCCGGTCCTCTCATCCTTCATCTTCTCCTATTCTTCTTCCTTGGTGGCCGGCGGCATCTCATCTCAAGGAGCTTGGTGGTGGCTGGGTCTTGTTAGAGGAAGAAGGAGAGATAGGAGACTTTGTTTCTAGCATCCCTTGGAGCTTGGTGGTGGTGGCCGAACCTCATATTCTCCTGGAGTTCTTGTGGTGGTCGAAACTTGCTGGAGAAGAAGAAAGCTTGGGTGGATTCTCGTCTCGGTAGATCGTCACTCACATGACGTCCGAGATAAGAAGAGGAATAGGACAAAAGATCATGAGGTCTATAAGCTATAAAAGGTATAACTAGTTATTAGTTTCCGCATCATAACTAGTTCATCCTTTTATTTAGATCTTGAAATACCAAACATAAGAGGCTAATGAATCTAGGTAATCGAATTTATGTTTTTAATTTTGTGTTTCTTTTGTTTTTCGAATTTGTGATTCAATTGTTCTTTTTGGTTAAACCTAGGGTTACTATAAGGAAATTAAATATTAAATTTCATTGAAAGGCTTTGTCTAGGAAGTAGTGGATGCTCCTATATCCAAGAAGGCCTAGTGTCTCACCATGTTTAACCTGGAAGCCGATCTCTGAAATTAATATTTAATTGAATTTGTAACATAGGTGGATTTGGATCAATAATGTTAAGCATCGTTTGCGATCCAAGTCTAAATCACTAAGAACAGATAAGTTGAATTTAGAATCAATAATGTTAAGTTCCGTTTGCGATTCCAAATTTAATTTCTAAAGAACACAATAGGTTGTTAGGAATGGTTCAGGACTTGTACAAAATTTTTGTATAGGAGAACTGGTAAGATACTCAGAGTAGCAACCAACAATTTCCTGACAGGTCCTTTCATAGGATAAATGGGAGAACGTGCCTACGATCAATTGGAGAACATGCCCATGATCAATTGGAGAATGTGCCATACCTTAAGAAGCGTGCACATCGCCTACCAGAGCACTATATAAAGGGTGGTCCATACACTAGCGGAGGTACGCATTATTCACTATTCATGCCTGTGTCTACTGTTGTTTCATCTTTTCCGTCTTTTCGGTGACTGACTTGAGCGTCAGAAGGTCAACGCCGGGGACCCCTTCCCTGGCTCAGTACTGATATTTCTTGTTTTGTAGAGTGGAGTGGAGTCTACATCCGGTCAACGTAGCAACCACATCCCTAACTAGCCATCTTCTTGATTTTTGGACAAGATCATTCAGCTAGAATGTGATCTTGGTCTCTAGGAAATTAACCATGTTGGATCTGATCTAAATTAGACTAAGCCCGTGGTAGTACTAATTTAGATCTTCAGATCTTCCAGGCCTGGTCTAATTCGGATCAGGCCCAACGTGAGTATGATTTCTCAAACACTAGTACCATGCTCTAGTTGAAAGTTAGCATAATATTGTAGCACATTCAGAGAGACTGAAATAAGCAATGGAAGACACGTTGGACTCATTGTAGCCTCAGGAATCCACAAGACTTGAAATAGGTCCAATCAACCTTGTCTAGGTCCAATAGGAGATTTTGGTTAAAACCCACTGATGGACCTAGACAACCCTAATTAGATCTATTTCAAGTCATGTGAGTTTTTGAGACTACAAGGAATTCAATGGTGCAATGCATTGTTTATTTAGACCTCGTAAAAAATGTTACAATATTATGCTAACTTTCAACAAGAATGTGGTCTTGATCTCTAGGAAATCATGCTCATGTTGGACCTTGTCCGAATCAGACTAGACCCGTGATAGTGCTGATTCAGATCCTCTGAGCCTAGTTTGATTCAGATCAGACCCAACATGGGCATGATTTCTTGAAGACTAGGATTACATTTTAGCTAACAGTAAGCATAACATTGTAACACCTCCAGAGATGTCAAAATAAGCAATGGAGGCACCGTTGAACTCCTTACGACCTTAAAAACTCATAAGATTTAAAATGAATCCAATAAGACCTATCTAGATCTATTAGTTGATTTCGATCAAAACTCATTGATTAACCTAGATAGATCTGATAAGACTCATTTTCTGAGATTGCAAGGAGTCTAATAGTGCACTACAAGGAAAATAGGGATTAACAACGAATTTAGTGATGGACGATTAATTTCCGTCGCTAATAGCGACGGACATAAAATACCCTTGCTAATAAAACTAGGTTGTAGTAAAAAAATCCATTTTCCCGTGGGATAGTGACTGCTTTTACACTATCATTATTAGCGACGGATAATTAAATTATCCATCGCTAATAACGATGGATAATTGATTCATCGGTCGCTATTAGCAACGGATAATTAAATTATCCATCGTGAATAGTGTCGGATAATTGACTTATCCATCGCTATTAGCGACTGATAATTAAATAGTCGTTGCTTTATGTTATGTGTATGTGAATATTTTTTCCTTCGGATTCGATTAATAAATAATCCATCACTAATAGCGACGGATATTTAATTTATCTGTCGCTATCGACGACAGATATTTAATTATCTGACGCTATTAGTGACGAATAATTTAAATATTTGTCACTATTAGCGACCGTTTAGTATTCCATCGCTATATGTTATGTGTATGGGAACCTATTTTTCCTTCGGATCCAATTAATGATCCGTCGCTATATTTGGGATATTAGGGCATGACATCCGCCACTCTTCCCTACGCGTAGTGTTTCTCCATCTTCAATTCTCCGGTGATTTCCTACTACTCCAGCGATTTCTTCCTCCTCTGGCTTAAGGTACATTCTCCTCCGACTTTCTCCTCTTCTTGCATCCTCTTGCCGAGCACTGCCACACCGCGGTCATACCCTATAGGCACTGCCAGGCCACGTCCAACAGGCTCTGCCAGGCTGTGGCCACGGCTGGCAACCTCTGCCTAGGCACGGTCGCGGCCGGTAGCCTCTGCCAGGTCGTGATCGCGGCCGGCAGGCTCTGCCTATGCGTAGTGGCGGCCGACAACCTCTGCTAGGTCACAGCTGACAACCTCTGTCGCGGTCGGCAGCCACTTCAGGCCCGGGCACAGGCACGACCAGCAGACCCTGCCAAGTGGTTCCGGAATTTGAAGGACTTTGCTTATCTTTAATGCTACACTTTGTGGTTTTATATCAAGTTTAGACTCTTTCTAATTATTTTTCTCTTGTACAATCCTGTACTAGTTTAGACTCTTGTTGGACTAATTTTTTTGTGTGTGTGTATGTGCATGCTACTTATTTAGATAGTATGTTGCTTATTTAGATAATTATCATATTGTTACTATTTGCATGATTATCCATATTAATATTACTCGCATGAATAACCATGTTCGAAAATATAATTATGCTTAGTTTTACATGATTAACCATGTTGTAAATGTTATTCCCATTAGAATATAATGTATATGAATAAGGCTTTGATGTACAATATGTTAGACAATGAATTTATTAGTCAATAATTTTTTGATAAGGTTGAAGAGTTTGTAAATTTCACTAAGTCTCATCCAGAATGCTTGAATGGTGCTAAGTTAAAGTGTCCATGTAATCAACGCAGATGTAGGAATATGACTTTTTGTGATGAGGATACAGTGAAAACTTATATATATAGGTATGGATTTGTTCCAAATTATTACAACTGGTATTGTCTTGGAGAGTCGTATGTATTTGAAGAAATTAGACCTTCTATTGCTTCGTCATCCTACCTGATTGCTCCAGAAGAATCATCAATGCATGTGAATGCAATGCAATCAATGATTTATGAAGAAATGAATGCATATGATCAATCGAATATAGAGGAAACACCTACGCTTGAAGTTCAGAAAATGTATGACATGTTGAAGGTTAGCGAGAGAGAATTGTGGGAAGACATTCCTTCTGGTCATTCTCAACTATCAGCTACTGCAAGATTACTGAACATGAAGGCAGAACATCATTTCTGTGAACGATGTTATGATGAAATGTCTCAATTAATGTCAGAATTGCTTCCTGTTGATAACTGCATGACTGATAGCTTCTATAATACAAAGAAATTGATTAGAGATTTGGGTTTGCCAGTAGAAAAAATTCATTGTCGTATCAATAATTGCATGATCTTTTGGAATGAAGATAGTGAACTGATGGAATACAGAATGTGTAATCACCCTCGTTATAAGCAGAGTAGTCGCATGTCTGGAAAGAAGAAGAAAAATATTCCCTTGAAAGTCATGTATTACTTCCCGGTAACTACTAGGCTCCAATGCTTGTATGCATCTGCCACAACAGCAAGTCACATGAAATAGCATCAAAACCATGTACACAAAGGAGATATAACATGTCATCCTTGTGACTCACCAGCGTGGAAACATCTTGATACTATCTTTCCTCCTTTGCAATAGAACCACGTAATGTGAGACTTGGACTTTCGGTAGATGAATTTCAACCATTTGGAAGTTATGGACAATAATATTCATCTTGGTCAATTATATTAACACCATATAACTTACCTTCATGGATGTGCATGAAAGAGGAAATCATGTTTCTTACTGTGCTTATACCAGGTCCTCAGAATCCAAAAGGGAAAATAGATATTTTTTTACAACTTTTGATTGCTAAGTTGAACCATTTATGGAGTGTAGGGACTGAGACTTATGACATTAAAAGTAAATCAAACTTTACAATGCATGTGACTTTGTTATGGGCGATTATTGATTTTTCAGCATACTCAATGTTGTCAGGATGGAGCATGGCTGGCAAGTTAGCATGTCCACATTGCATAAGTGAGTCTAATGCATTTTCATTGCGTTGATGTGGAAAGATATCCTGGTTTGATAATCATCAAAAAATTTTACTAGTTGATCACCTATTCAAAAGAAATAAGAAAATTTCAAATGGAATGAAATGGTTAGGAAACTTCTTCCAGTATCAAAATCAGGTGAAGAAGTTCTTAATGAAATTGATAGTTATGAATTTCTTCCAGTATATCAGGATTGTGTTGATGATATAAATAAATACATTGTAAGAGTGAACAAGTGTGGTTGGAGGAAAAGAAACATATTTTGGGAGCTACCATATTGGAAGTATTTATTCATTCAGCATAATTTAGATATGATGCATGTTGAGAAAAATTTCTTTGATAACATCTTCAATACTGTGATGAATGTTCATGGGAAAACTAAAGATACAACAAAATCACACGATGAATTAAGACAATTAGTAAATAGATCTGAGTTGCATCAAAATGAAACAACTGGTAAATATTAGAAAACATGTTATACAATAGACAAAGAAGGTAAGCAAGCACTATGTACTTGGTTGAAAGCAATCAAATTTCTTGATAGATATGCCTCGAATATATCTCGCTGTGTTGATATGAGCTGGATAAAAATGTTTGGAATGAAGAGTCATGATTGTCACGTGTTTATGCAAAGACTAATTCCAATAGTATTCCATGATCTACTTCCAAACAATGTTTGACAAGCACTTATAGAGTTGAGTCTCTTTTTCAGAGATTTGACTTCAAGGGTTATTATGTTCGTAGATATGCTTCACATTTAGACAGACATTCCAATGATACTTTGTAAACTTGAACGAATATTCCTACCTAGTTTTTTTTTATTCTATGAAACATCTACCTGTCCATTTACCTTATGAGGCACAACTAGGTGGTCATGTGCAATACAGATGGATGTACCTATTTAAAAGATTTCTAAGGAAATTAAAGAATAATGTTTATAACAAAGCAAGAGTTGAGGGATTAATATGTAATGCATATTTGGTTGAAGAAGTAAATTCCTTCCGCTCTTATTATTTTGCTAATCATGTGAAAATGAGACATTGTAAGTGTCCACAAAATTCTGATGATACTCAACCAATAGACCCAGAGATGCTTTCTATTTTCAAATTTCATAGTATAAGACAATGGGTGCAATCATTACTAGACATAGTTAAACAAACAAGAATATCATGCTACGAGGACATACATACTTGTGAACTGTGAAGAGGTCAAATCATACTTAAGGTAATAGTTTAGGTATATGTATACTACATTATTAAAGAATATTTTACATGCTATCTAATATGTCTTGAAATTACTTTTTTTGACCGCTTATATGAACAACAACTATATCTACAAAATACATCAATAAGTGCAAGTGAGGTAGAGACCAAGTTAGAGGATGAATTTGCACATTTGTTTCAAATTTATGTAAGTTAACAATAAAATTATTTATTTTACAATACAACTGTATTATATATGTATCTAATTTATATAATTACTATTACTATAGGTGAACGATCGTAGAATATCAAATATGCAAGATGAAAGACTAAAAAATCTTGTATCAGGACCTCTCCGTAATATAACGGTCTGTTGGACCCTTAGCGGCCAGCTAGAGGGGGTGAATATCCCTACAAATAAAAACAAACCTTTCTCGAATTTTTACAGCTTAATTATACTTAACACTTGCATAAACAAAAATAAGAGGCACAACATATTTACTTGGTTACAACCGGGGAAGTTGTTAATTCAAGGAAGATGAAAGCACACTAAACTCTCCTTCAGGCAGAGAAGCCTCTTTATAACAATTAAATCACTTAGTTACAGAAGTGTTGTGTTTTAGCTTCTGGGACTAGAGCTGTATTTATAGCCCTGGTCGGGCGCTTGAAAGGGGATAAAATTTTATCCCCGTCGCAATGGAACGTGTCATGTCGTGTTCTGGATAAAAGCTTACTCCGGGCGCCCAGACCCAAGTTAACATCATGTTAACTATTTGGTCTGGGTTCTTCCGTTTCGGCTCCACTTGCTTGAGTCGGGTCTTCCGCTCCGGTTCTGCTTGCTTGGGTCCAGGTCTTCCGCTCCGACTCTGGCTCCGTTTGGGTGATCTCGGGTGATCTCGACCATCTGGAATATGACTCACCTGAACCCAACTTCCGACCTTCGAACAAACTTTCGCTCTAGCTTCTCGTCCCTCGGAAACACCACGTGACTCATTTTCGTCCGCCCGCGTACTCTTCCGCAGTACCTCATACCTCGAACACACTAAGCCCGTTGGCTCTCTCCCATGTTGTCCTTCTCGCTAGCTGCGTCTTTTGCTCGACTTCCTGTGTTCCTAAGTTCCTGCACACTTAGACACGGAGGTTAAATATCAACAGGACCTAACTTTACTTAGTTGATCACATCAAAATTACCACGGGATACTTACAATCTCCCCCTTTTTGATGTGAGCAAACCCCAAGTTAAGTTAGGGTAAATCACAAATTTAACCGTTATAAAATAACAGTTCAAATTTTGAAAGTAAAAAAAAAAATTACAAGTACAAAAATAAAAAAATTGTACTACCCTTCCCTAGACTTAATCTTTACTACTCTCCCTTTTGATCACATAAAAGATAGAGTACCTTTAAAGATGTTACTGGAAGGTCTAACACAAAAGTCTAAGGGGAAAATTAAAGTTTAAATTTGGGTTTATCAATGTAAATAAAAAAAAATTAATATCTATAAGTCAGATAATATAAAGTTGAAATTATCAAAAAAAAAATTAACATTATGAAAAATTTAATATTTTTACAAATAAAGTTATTTTATAAAAAAAATAACTTCTAAATAATTTCAAAAAAATTTAAAAAATATTTTTTATAATAACTAATTGCTTAACAGTTAGTCAATTAAATACTTATTTCAATAATTGACTTCCAGGCTGTGGCAAGACACTAGACCTTCTTGGATATTGGAGCAACAACCACTTTCTAGACAAAATCTTTTAAATAAATTAAATATTTATCTTTTTGTCTGAAAGCTAAAAAATAATTAATCTAAGTATGATTTTGAAACCCAAAATAGGTTCCTTGTTACAGGGTTAATCAAAATTTTTTTGGGAATGTATTTCTAGGATATTTTCCTAATTTGGCCCTTATGGTATTTGAGATACTAGTTAAGTCTTGAATAATTTCTAAAATTAGATAGAATAAAAGTTGAGCATGCATGACTTTTCAAATTTTCTATTTTCTTTTTCAATTTTTTATTTTTTATTTTTTTATTGAAAATTTCTAATCGACAAGATATAGCTAAGATTGATTTTAGCTCTTTTTTTTTTCTTTTTCTAACTTACAATAGTTTTTTAATAATATTTTTACGAATTGAAATAACTTGTCAAGAGGAATAATTCATACCTGACTTACCTTGTCGATCTCATAATCTGAGGTTCTCCATGAAGTGCTATTTTTTTCCGATGTCGCTTCCCCTTCATCTATGCTCTCAATGCTCATTTCGGATGAGCTTACTTTGTCTTCGTCTTCTTGGTGACTTGCTACTTGCGCAAGTCCGGCGAGGGCTTCTATCTCCAATTCGGATTATTGTCGTCCTATATCACCTTTAAATTATACTTGAGTTAGGCTGGCTTCTTATTCTTTTCCTTATCCTTGTCTTTGCTCTTTAATTTTAGATAGTTATCTTTGATATGCCCTTCTTCATTGCAGTGGCAGCATCTTACTTTCCTTTTTCTTTTTGTACTCTGCAATTGATTGAATTTATTAGATTTAAATAATTTTTAAAATTTTCTTACCATTAACGCCGTTTCATCATCGTCAAGTGATGTCTCAGAATTTGGTTCATCCATTTTATCTTTTAAGGCAATGTTTTGCCTTGATTTCTTCTTTAGACCTGCACATCTTGACTCATGAATTTCAAAAGTTGAAAAAAGTTCTTCTAAAGTACTTACCACTAAATCCTTAGAGATGAAATACGCATCTACTAAGGTCGACCATTCTAGAGTCTTAGAAAATGCATTAAGTGAGTACCTTAGTGAATCTCGATTGGTTATCTTTTCTCTGAGATTCGTGAGTCTGGTGATGAGCTTCTTGATTCTTGAATCGAGGTGTGCGACGATTTTGCCTTCTTTTAACCAGAGGTTGCTGATCTAGTTCCGGAGCAGGTCCCGTCTCGCTAGTTTTGCCTTCGAGGTCCGTTCATATAGTTCTAGGAATTTCTCCCAGAGCTCATTGGCTGATTCATAGGCTCCAATCCGGTTGACTTCTTGTGGTGTTAAGATGTTCAACAGAAGGAACTCTGCTTTACTATTTGTCACGAAGTCGGCTTGGTCTTTATTCGTCCATTGATATTCTTCTTTGTGTTTCGTAGCTATAAAACCATATTTTATAATTATTAATAATTCAAAATAGATTTAAAAAAATACCTCCATCTTTTTCTTCCAGCTCGTAAATTCCCCCTCGAACTTTGGGGGGTTGATGCTCGGTCCGACCATCTCATGTACTTCGTTCAACGGTTAGTCCTTATGAAGAGAACCTACTCTGATACCACTTGTTGGACCCTTGGTGGTCGGCTAGAGGAGGGTGAATGCCCCTGCAAATAAAAACGAACCTTCTTCGAACTTTTACAGCTTAATTATACTTAACACTTGCATAAACAAAAATAAGAGGTACAACAGATTTACTTGGTTACAATTGGGGAAGTTGTTAATCCAAGGAAGATGAAAACACGCTAAACTCTTTTTCAGACGAAGAAACCTCTTTACAGCAATTAAAGCACTCAGTTACAAAACAAGATTGAAAAGAAATGAATTACAAGTGTTGTGTTTTAGCTTCTGGAACCAGGGTTGTATTTATAGCCTTGGTCGGGTCACCTAGAAGGATTCCAGGCACCTGGGAGGGGATAAAATTTTATCCCTGCCACAACGGAATGTGCCACATCACATTTCGGATAAAAGCTTGCTCTGAGCACCCAGACCCAAGTTAACATCATGTTAACTATTTGGTCCGGGTTCTTCCACTCCGGCTTCGTTTGCTTGGGTCTGGATCTTCCGCTCCTGCTCCACTTGCTTAGGTTCGTGTCTTCGCTCTAGCTCTGACTCCACTTGGGTGATCTCGGCCATCTAGAATAGAGCTTACTCGAACCCAACTTTTGGCCTTCGAGCAAACTTCCACTCTGACTTCTCGTTCCTTGAAAACGTCGTGTGCCTCCTTCTCGTCCACCTGCGTACTCTTCTGTAGAATCTCATACCTCAGATGCACCAAGCCCGTTGACTCTCTCCCGTGTCGTCCTTCTCGCTAGCTGCGTCTTTTGCTTAACTTTATGTGCTTCTAAGTTCTTGCACACTTAGACATAGAGGTTAAATACCAACAGGACATAACTTTACTTGGTTGATCACATCAAAACTACCACGGGGTACTTACACTGTCTACTCAGGTTATTATGTTAATGGCTTCAGATTTCATATGGCCTAACGTGATTCACAAAGATGTACGTATAATTCTGGTGTTTGCATAAAAGGATCCAGAAATAACAATGATACTCAATTTGATTATTATGGTAGACTTGAGAAAATCATCGAGATTAAGTATCCAGCTTTACCTATAAAAAGATGCGTATTGTTTAGATGCTATGGTATGATCCAATTCCAAGAACATGTACCAAAATCCATCGTTTCTACAATTTAGCTGAGGTTAACGTGACTAAAGGATTCAACAAGTTTGAGCCTTTCATAATTATGATACAAGCTAGTTAGGTATTCTATCTTGAGTACCCAACAAAGAGAAGAAAACCTAGTGAATGATTAGCAGTGTGTCAAACAAAGCATCAGTCAACTATAGAAATGCCAAACACCATAACTGGCCAAATCAAAATGAAGAAGTCGAGATATACTCAGTGGATTCAGAAATACAATCTACATCACAATTACTTGTAGATGTTAATGTCACCTACGAGGAAATAGATAATGGAGAGATGTCTAGCAGTGAGGAAGTTGATATGCAAATGGAGTCTAGCGATGATAGCTTACAAGATGTTGATTTAGTTAATTCAGAATGACATTAGGTGATTAAAAATTATTAACAATGTCATGGTATATTTTATGAATTTTCTTTTAATTTTTTCATCTCCCTAGTTGACAATATTATATCAATTGTATATATCTTATACTGTGAATTTGCATATATAGTCATACAGCCAGCACAGAGACATCGTGGTGACCAGATTGTGTTGCAAGTTGTTGGTGACCGATAAGTAATTATGTATTTAGTGAGTATTTTAGTACTTTAACTTTTTTTTAATAATCTAACATATCTAATACAATATTTTTCCATGCGATTTTGTCCCAAATGGTCACCAGGCAGCAACATATATATCAAAAAAGTTTAAAGAACGATTGTCTCCTTCTGATACTACTTGGCAACACGTAGACCAAGATATGAAGAATTTTCATTACAGAGAGGTTTTGGTAAATTTAGAAAAAAAACTTATTTGTAGTTAACATGATATTAATTGTCAAAATATATTGTTGCAGAAGAGATATGTATGGGAGGAAAGCCAGAAGGAATCATTCAAAAAAAATTGGAATGTCTACTGCTTTAAACTGTACAGAGACATATTGTACAAGTGGAGGCAAAGGAGCACCAGGTCATCTGAGGTCCCTAATGCAGTTTGGAAATCTTAGAGAGTCATTTGGGCTGCCCAGCATTAGCAGGACAATTTAGCGATTGCACACAGTAATAGCAATTCAGAGCATGCTGGGTCGAGCATCGAATCCACAAAGCATATTGCTGAATCCCGTTCGATGGTGGAGCATGCCTCTGACTTGGTATATTTAAAATTAAGTTATATAAATATTTCTAACATATGTTTTGTAATTTATTTTAATGTATCTGTATTTTCTGTACACAGGCAGATGAATTACAGAGACCTCTCACTTGTTGGGAGATATTTAATAAAACTCATAAGAAGAAGGATAGGTCATTTGTTGATCAATGTTCCTCAGCATTAACGTAAGTATATTAAATTTCGTGAATATAATTATACACTATATGTGGAGGTTACTAAAATTATTATTTTGACACAGGAAGCAATGACCACTAGAGTTGCTGAGGCGTCTCAGCCTAATGTAGAGGGAGAGGGGTCACAACCTCTTTCCACTGATACAGTTAATGACATTTATTATGATATCGTCGGTGAAAAGAAGAAGACATCCCTCTACAAGCTTGGCTCTCAGGCCAAAGTTATGTATGAGGAGATGAGGACTCTAGGGTTCAGGGGGCGTCCTACTTCCTCCTCCTCATCTAGTGAGATACAAGAAGTACGGGAGGAAAATGAGGACTTGTGGATGCAACTATCGTCATTGGAGCAGACGATGGCCGGGAGGGGCGCAGAGATATAAGACATGCGGCGACAACAAACTTAGATTTAGGCGATAGTTAGTCATATGCAAGCATTTGCAGCGACGTTATCTCCGGATTCACAGATGGTTGGCCCGCGTCGTTTGGAGTCCCAAGAGACCTAGGATCCTGATGATTCCCCTACATAGTAGATTATGTTGAGGTATGTATAATTTATATTAAATTTTAATTCAGTCAAAACTAATATTTTTTTTGTTAATAATTATATGTACATCTGATAATCTTATATATTCCCATAATCATTTTCATATTTGATATATTTTAGGATTTAGACCCACCTAAACGGGTCTAAGGTGGGTCCTGGGTTTAACCGGACCCGCCCCGTACCCATATATGTATAAATAAATATCTAGTTTATTAATATAATTATAATTTTTCTTATTTTTAATAATTAATATTTTAATTAAAATTTGATTTTATAATATTTTAATATTAAAATAAATATATTTTAAATATGGCGGGTCTAGCGGGTCCAACCCGGATCCGCCTCGCCGGGTTCACGGGGCGGGGCAAGGTGGGTCCAAAGGGAGGTGGGGCGGGTTTCGAGTTTAGCCATACCCGCCCCAACTTGGACTCGTTGTCATCCCTACTACTTATTACTTTAAGATAAGTAGTTATATCCTTCATAATTTAATATCACATTTTCTATTCACAACTAATTTTAATGAAATTTCATGCAGGACGTAGAGGCGATAGTTCCTTATTTTGCTTAAGATGTATTGTATTGGATTACTTTATATTGAAAATTTTTTATCTTGTATTAGACTCGGACCTGTGTTTAGATTTTATGATTATGTATCTAGTTCAGTATAATTCAGCTAGATTGTTGTGTTGTTTGTTGTTGGTGCAATATTCCCTAGGTCAAGGTTGACCTGGTTGACTAAGCTTGAGTTGGCTCAAGCTTGGGTCTTGATGTTTGGGTTTCGATGTTTGACAATACATTGAGACAATACATGGAGACTGACAGGTCGTGGAGATTGCAGGTGCAATCGTCTGTGTGAGAAGTCCTAGTGAGTGAAGTCAGGCAGATGAAAATCCTAGTGAGTGAAGCTAGGTGAAAGTCCCGGTGAGTGAAGCCGGGCAGTTGAGAAGTCCTGGTGAGTGAAGCCAGACAGATGAAAATCCTAGTGAGTGAAGCTAGGTTAAAGTCCCGGTGAGTGAAACCGGGCAGTTGGGAAAGTCCTGGTGAGTGAAGCCAGACAGGTAGAAGTCTTGGTGAGTGAAGCCAGACAAGTGAAGTCCTAGTGAGTGAAGCCTGGCAGGGGAAAGTCCCGGTGAGTGAAGTCGGGCAATGGAAAGACCTGGTGAGTGAAGCCAGGCACGAGGAAATCCAGATGGGTCAAGGGTGACCGGACATTTGGTAGAAGGAAGTCCAAGTGAGTCATGGAGGACCGGACATTTGGCACGAGATGATAAGTCCAAGTGGGTCAAGATTGACTGAACACTTGGCACAAGCAGAAAGTCTAGATGAGTCAAAAGTTGACCGAACTCTTAGCGATCGTAAGTCCAATAGGGAGTTGACATGGAACTAGGAAGTTAGGATGTAGTGAGCTTCCGAAGGCCATAACTTTTGACTCGGATATCGGAATGAGGTGATCTCGGATGCGAAACGAAGCTAATTTCAAGCTCTACACAGATTTCTGCTTCCCAATCGATTGACCGATCGATTGGGCGATGCGATTTTGTGCAGAAATGTTGTGAATCAATTGGGTAATCGATTGAAACTTCCTCAATCGATCGACCGATCGATTGGGAGAGTTTTTGAGTGAATAGTAAGCTTCTTAATCGATCGGTTGATCGATTGAAACCTCCAATCGATCGACCAATCGATTGGAGCGCTGGAAATCGCTCGAGAAGCCTTGAATCGATCGAGCAATCGATTCAGGGCAATTCCAGAAAGCACAGAGGTACTCTGGATCGATCGGTCGATCGATCCAAAGCCTCCCCAATCGATTGGGAGCAATCCAATCAATTGGGATTCGACCGTTGGCGCGGATAAAGTCGTTGGCGAGCGATTTCTTTGGCACTTCTTCCTCTCTTCTCCACAGGCGATCACAGCACAACTCCACAACGATCTTTTCTTCCTCACCGCCAGTTCTTGAAGGTTCTTGGAGGCTCATCCAAGTCAAGAGGCGAGTTGCAACAAGAAGAAGAAGAAGCTAGGGTTTTCATTGTAATCTTGTAAGATTCATTTGTATTTTACTTCTTTCTTTCTCATTGTTGTATTGTGAGGTTGTAAGGCTTCTCCGCCTTCGGTAGTTACCGAGAAGGAGTGTTTTTATAGTGGAAGGTGCGTGAGTGTGTGGATCCTTGGACTAGTCACCTCTTCTTGAGGTGGATACCAAGTAAATCCCTAGAGTTAGTGTTGTGTGTTTGTTTTCTTGTATTTCCGCTGCACATCATCGCAAGAGGCAAGCGACGACGAGCACGAGATCGCGCCGAGCTCTTCACCCCCCCCTCTAGGTACATTTCGGTCACAACATTTGTGATGTGTTGTGTGTTGTTATGTGTTGTAAGTTTGTTATATTGTTATTTTTGATGTATAGTGAGTTATGTTGTTAAGTATTATGAGTTTATTGTGAAAACTATTATTTGTGATGGTTATAGTGATTTTTATTCATATGTAAACAAGGAAAACTGAAAAACAAATGTAAGCTTGGAAAAATGAATGAGAAATTAGCAATGGAAAATTGACTTTCTGTCGCTAATAGCAATGGATTTCATAAGTTTCTGGTGCTATTAGCGACGGTTTATTTCTAAATTCCGTCGCAATTGGCAATGGAAAGTCAATTTTCTGTCGCTAAGTATCGCCAGACGATACCTTCCGATATGCACGATATCTAAAAAATAAACAAATAGCGATGGATATTTAAATATCCGTCTCTATTTTCGACGGTTATTTAAAAAATTCATCGCTATATTGCGACAGAATGTTAAATATCTGTTGTAAATAGCGACAAATAGAAACTCATGAGTTGAGTTTCTATCGAGTCAAGCTTTATCCGATTGGATTTTGAGTAGTCAATTTTCGATAGATAGAATCTCGACGAGTCAGCTTCTAACAGATGGGGTCATGGCGAGTCAATTTCTAATGAATAGGTCCCAATGAGTCAGCTAGGATCCTAATGAATCCTAACAAGTCTTCTTTTGGCAGGTAAGATCCTGGCGATTTGACTTTGGTGAGTAGGATTTTAAATATTTAATGAGTCAGGTGGTGTTTGGTTTTTTCCTACGAATCAGAATGAGAATGAGAATCATAGTATTGTGGGAATGGGAATGAGTATGGGTATAAATATCACTCTTAAAAATAATATTTGGTTAGTTGAATATTTTCTATCGGAATAAATTGAAATTTACTATTTTACCCTTAGAGAAAAATTAGATGTGAAAGAAAGTTGAATGTGAGAGAAAAATATGATGAGAGAGAATGATGAGAGAGAAAATGTGATGTAAAAGAATGAAGAGAGAGAACATGTGTTGAGAGAAAATGAGGAAAGAGAGTGTGATGGAAGAGAGCATAATGAGAGAGGATGAGGAGAGAGAAAGTGTAATATGAGAGAATAAAAAGAGAGAAAGTATGATGAAAGAAAATGAGGAGAGAGAGTGTATGATAGGAGAAATTGAGGAGAGAGAAATTATGATAAAAGAAAAAGCATGATGAGAGAGAAAATATGATAAGAAAAAAAAGAGAAAAGAGTGTCTTATGGGAGTGAAAGCATAATGAGAGAAGATGAGGAGAGAGAAAGTATGATGAGAGAGAATGAAGAGAGAGAAAGTGTGATGAGAGAAAATAAGAAGAGAGAGTGTGTGATGGGAGAGATTGAGGAGAGAGAAAGTATGATATGAGAGAAAGCGTGATGAGATAGAACGTATGATGAGAAAAAAATAAGGAAAGAGAGTGTGATGGGAGAGAAAGTATGGTGGCAAAATGTAAATACACTCGCCCCCAACGCCCCCACTAACCCGTCACAGGGCTAACATGGAGGAGGTAAATCACGGGAGGCTACTAGCCTTTGAAATAGTGACTAGCACATAAGGAAAGCATTTACCTTGACTTTGTCGAGATTCGAACCCCAGACCTCATGGTGGCAACATCTCATGTGATGGGAGAGAAAGGATGATGAGAGTGGATGAGGAGAGAGAAAGTACGATGAGAGAAAAGGTGTAATGAAAGATAATGAAGAGAAAGTGTGTATGATAGGAGGGATTGAGGAGAGAGAAAATATGATGATAAAATAAAGAAAAAGAAAGTATCGGATGTCTCCGAAGAGACGAGGAAAAAGAAAGTATGATGAAAGAGAATAAGAAGAGAGAAAGTGATACAAAATAAAAATTAAACAAATATATTAATGGTATTTTCGTCTAAAATTTAATTCTCATTCTCATTTCCATCAAAACCCAAGGGAGGATGTGAGTTTCATCAATACCTAAATTTTTAGGTTTTATTCTAAAATTTTAATTTCATTTCCATCAACCAGGTTTGAGAATAAATTCATTTCCTCATTCCTAAACCCCTAAACCAAACACCACCTCAGTTTTACCAAAAAGAGTCATTTATTTTTATTCTAAAAATATTAAGTGATCCGATGATAAGATGGGGCCCGCCCTGGAGGGAGTCCTCGCCACGCTAGAGGTCAAAGCCAAAGCGGTCAACGTCGTGAGTGGTCTACCGAACGGCCGACTAACCATCCTGATTGGACGAAGAGTATCCAATGCTACCTCACTACAGCTCGGCCAGGTACCGAGCTTCCGACGCTCAAAAGGCTCAAGCATGAAGAAATGAAGGCTGAGCGACCATCCCGCTAGGTCGACCATCGGACACAACCCTGACCAAGTAGGCATGGCTCCCTCGCTCGACAGGTCGGAGCCGGGATAGCGGACCATTGGCCGAGCGGACATCCCGCTCGGCCCAACCATGATATCATCTAGACGTCCGACCGAGCAACTCTCCTGCTCGACTTAGTAATGGACAAAAGGAGCAGCTGGCGATATCCTCTTGAGAACCCGTGCCACCGACAGACGGTATGGTTGACGGCATGGTCAGACAGAAGATTGTACGGTGGAAGCTTCCCCTGTCCTGTCAGAGATATGCTCGCATTGTTACGATATGGTGTCGGAGACACTTTTCTGACATGTCTTTTCCAGGTATGTTTTGAGGAGCGTGCGCATCTCGGGAAGCACGCATGCGCTCCCCGGGAGTCCTATATAAGGACCCCAAGGCTTCGACGGAGGTAGGTGCATGCTACTGTAGCTACAGTTACGCCGCCACTTTCATTTCTTTGCTTGCTTGTTGCCTTTGCCGAAGATCTGACTTGAGTGCGGAGGGCCATCGCTGGGGAACCACTCCCTGGCTCAGCACTGACACTTTTGTGCTTGCAGGCTTGTCTCGTCGGAGGTCCACGCACAATCAACAAGAGCGCCACATCCCTAGAATCCGTCACCTCGACTTTTGGACAGGATAATGGGAGACTTTCACCTCAGTAGCATACCCTCAGAGCAATGGACAGACCGAGCTTGCCAATCAGGAAATCTTGCGAATCCTACGGGCTCGGCTCGACCATGTCGGAGGAAGCTGGGTCGATGAGCTTCCCAATGTGCTATGGGCGGTCCGCACAACTCCTAAGGAAAGAACCGGTGCAACCCTATTCCACCTGGTGTACGACGGTGAAGCAATCGTCCCTGTGGAAGTAGGAGTTGAGTCCGATCGGATACAACACTATAGCGAAGGCAATACCGAGCGGAGGCTTATGGAGCTAGATTTGGTGGATGAAGCCCGCGATAGAGCAGCCGTTCGACTAATGGCTTATAGGCAAAGAATGAGGCAGAACTACAATCGACTGGTGATCCCGAGGTTGTTCCAGGTGGGCGACATCGTATGGAAGAAGGTGAAGTCGGTCGACGACATCACCAAGTTGGAAGCCCCATGGGCCGAGCCCTTCAAGGTCGTGGAGAAGCTCCGCTCGGGAACATATTACCTGGAGGATGAGGACAGGAGGCGACTCGAGCGCCCATGGAGCGCGAACCATCTCCAGCCGTACCGAGTTGGATGAGAGGTGTGCTGATGTAATTAATGTAATTTCCATATCCCTACAACCTTTAAAATGCAGGGTTGAAATCAAAAGCAAATGCTTACCAAAGTCTTTGTCGAACGACAACACAAATCATTAAGCGGCGACGTTAAACCCAGGTCTCCACCGATGGTCGAGCGGCGACCTTAAACTCGAGTCTTCATCAAATCGTTGAGTGGGGACATTAAACCCAGGTCTCCACCGACGGTCGAGTGGTGACCTTAAACGCCTAATTTCATCAAATCATCGAGCGGTGACGTTAAACCTAGGTCTCCACCGACGGTCGAGCGGGGACCTTAAACCCGAGTTTTCGTCAAATCATCGAGTGGCGACGTTAAACCCAGGTCTCCACTGATAGTCGAGCGGCGACCTTAAACCCGAGTCTTCATCAAATCATCGAGCGGTGACGTTAAACTCAGGTCTCCACCGACGGTCAAGCGGCGACCTTAAACGCCTGACTTCATCAAATCGTCGAGCGGTGATGTTAAACTCAGGTCTCCACCGACGGTCAAGCGACGACCTTAAACGCCTGACTTCATCAAATCGTCGAGCGGCGATGTTAAACTTAGGTCTCCATCGAAGGTCGAGCGGTGACCTTAAACCCAAGCCTTCGTCAAATCGTCGAGCAGCGACGTTAAACCTAGGTCTCCACAGACGATCGAGCGACGACCTTAAACCAGAGTCTTCATCAACCGTCAAGCGGCGACGTTAAACCTAGGTCTCCACCGACGGTCGAGCGGCGACCTTAAACCCGAGTCTTCGTCAAATCGTCGAGCGGCGACGTTAAACCCAGGTCTCCACCGATGGTCGAGCGGCGACCTTAAACGCCTGACTTCATCAAATCGTCAAACGACGACGTTAAATCTAGGTCTCCATCGACGGTCGAGCGGCGACCTTAAACACCTGCCTCCATTGACGGTCGAGCGGCGACCTTAAACCATGGGGTAATGAAGGGTAATCCAAGACCTCGGATGTAATGCCCGTTCAGAACTATGCAATCAACTCGCAAGCATGAAAAAGGCTAGCCAACGACTAACTCCGGTCGGAAGGATCGTACTGAAACGAAAGATGCCGCCTCAACGAACAGACGCACATTACATTAAAAAGAAAGCATCGCCGAACGGCGGGTATACATTCACGACTACAAAAATCAAGCCTTACAGGATTCCTCACTCGATACATTCAAAAGCCTCGTCAGGTATGGAATCGAGGAGCTGAACACGATCAACTGCAACATTGGTCAACATTTCGGAGAGGTGGTCGTTCATCTTCAACTGGTTGAACGCCGCATCGATAAGTAGCTCAAATGATCGGACGATCTGATTGCCCACCTTGTCAAGGAATTGGTCCGAGCGGAGGTATGTTTGCCTCAGGACCGCGAAGCGACTTGGTTCAGCCTCTTGGTAGGCTGTCAGTGCAGCATGGGAGGTCTCCAGAGCATCTTCGAGGCGCCTCACTTGGCCTTGAAGCTCAGCCTCCCTAGCCGAATAGCCGCCCCGCTCGGCGACCAGAAAATCCTCTACCTTCTTGAGCTTCTCGGCCAAATTCTGAGCCTCCTGGTTCTTCAGCTCCAGGTCGGCTATGGCTCTGTTCTTCCTTGTGGTGGCCTGATCAATCTTCTTGTCATAGGTTTTGACTTGGGTCTCGAGCCAACCCAACATGATGGCTTAATCAGCGGACTTCTTCCGCTCAGCCTCTAATAATTTGTTTGCCTTCTCCAGATCGGCCTCCAAAAGCTTATTGGCCTTCTCCATGTTGGCCTGTAGTTCGGCGATCGAAGGCCCCTGGGATGAGGATGCCCCACCGGAAATCTTGAGCTTCTTCAGCTCCTCTTCCACAAGCACCAGGCGGTTGCACACCACCACGCTCTCCACCCAGTACTGCCATCGAGCAAAAAAACGTTAGTATCGAACGGAGGTAAGAACACAAATTGATCATTGCATACATACCCCGGTGGACAGCTGTAGGTGGTTGTTGGCAAGCAGGTCAGGCGGCATTGTTGCGGCGCGTGCTTTGGCTTCCTCCCAGACCTTAGCGAGCGGCCCGCGGATGTGTATCTGATTGTTGGTTGCTACTAGGAATATTGTACCGGTTCCCTTGTACAAAAATTTTGTACAAGTCCTGAACCTTTCCTAACAACCTATTGTGTTCTTTAGAAATTAAATTTGGAATCGCAAACAGAACTTAACATTATTGATTTCAAATTCAACTTATCTGTTCTTAGTGGTTTGGACTTGGATCACAAATGATGCTTAACATTATTGATCCAAATCCACCCATGTTACAAATTTAATTAAATATTTATTTCAGAGATCGGCTCCTAGGTCAAACATGGCGAGACACTTGACCTTCTTGGGTATGAGAACATCCACCACTGCCTCGACAAAGCCTCTTAACAAAATTCAATATTTAATTTCCTTATGATAACCCTAGGTTTAACCAAAAAGAACAATCGAATCACAAGATCGAAAAAATAAAAGAAACACAACTTCGAATCACAAATCCGAAAATCTAGAATCACTAGCCTCTTGTGTTTGGTATTTCAAAATTCATACAAAGAAAACTAGTATGATGCGGAATAGAATTACTAGTTATACCTTTCTTTATAAGAAACAACCTCTTGATCTTCTATCGTATTCCTCTTCTTATCTCAGACGTTGTGTGGGCAACGATCTACCGAGATGAGAACCACCAAGACACCTTCCTTCTTGCAAGTTTCGATCACCAACCTTCAAGCTCCAAGGGATGCTAGAACAAAAGCCTCATTTCTCTCCTTCTTCTCCTAGAAAGAACCGGCCACCACAAGAACTCCAAGAGAGGGATGCACCAACCACTAAAGAAGAAGAGAAAAGGAGAAGTATAGGGTCGGCCACACCAAAGAGGAGAAGAGAGAAACAATAGAAGATGTGTTGTGAGGTGAGGCACCTCTACCCTCTCTTTTATATTCCTTGATCTTGGCAAATAAGGAAATTTAATTATTATTAAAATTCCCTTATTTTCCTTGCCATTGGTTAATAAGGAAAATTTAATTAAAAATTCCTTTTAACCCTTCTCATGGCCGGCCCCTACAAGTGCTCCAAATAAGGCAAGTTTTAAACACAAAATTAAAACTTCCTTATTTGTTTCCAAATTTTTTTTTTAAAAAAAATCTCTTTTAAAAATTTCCTTCATGGTTGGTTATAAAAGGAAACTTTTATAAATTAAAATCTCTCTATTAAAACATGTAGATGATTACAAAAAGGAAAGTTTTCTCAAAATTAAAATCTTCCTTTCAATCTACAAATAATGAAAGATATCAAATCTTTTCTCTTAATCTTTTGTAGAAACTATAAAAGGAAAGATTTAATTTTAAAACTCTCTTTTAAAATCATGAGGATGGTTACATAAAAGGAAAGTTTTCTCAAAAATTAAAATATTCCTTTTAACTACAAATTGTTAGTATCCTTTGTACGGCTAGAGAGGGGGGTGTGAATAGCCGACCCCAATCTTTCGCGTTTCTTCCTACGATTAGGTTAGTGCAGCGGAAATACAACGTAGAAAGAAAACAGGAGAAGAAAGACAAACCTTAACACAAGGATGTAATGAGGTTCGGAGATTAGGGCTCCTACTCCTCGGCGTGTCCGTAAGGTGGACGAGTCCAGTCAATCCGTCGGTGGATGAGTCCCCGGAGAACCGGCTAATACAATATACTCCTTGTGGGTGGAGAAACCTCGCCACAAACGTTTGCAACAGCAAACAAAGAGTACAAGAACAGTAAGAAAAGCAATACAATATGAATACAATAGCACTCTACCAATTTCTTGCTTTCTTGTCGACTGGAGGTGAAGCAGCAACTTCACAACCCAAACGCAGCAGCTTGTCGACGACGGGAAGCTTACGCGAAGCTTCGGAGGCGAGCTCAATCAAAGCTCAGTTGAAGCAGAAGCTTCAGCAGCAGAAGAACAGAAGTTCTAGAGGAAGAGGTTAAGTCCCAGCAACGAAGCCCCGGACCCCTTTATACCTGCACCTGCGAAGAAGATAAAGAAGACACAGAATCTAGTCGTTGTGTCGCAACGGCTAGTGCGTGGACCGATCAGGCTGAAGCCTGATCGGTCCAGATCCTCTCTGATCGGTCCAGATCCTCTCTGATCGGTCTGCAGACCGATCAGGACCTGTTCTGATCGGTCCCCAGACCGATCAGCACTCTTCACAGAGAACTCGCCCAAGTTCTCTGTTCGTCTCCTGATCGGTCTGTGGACCGATCAGGGTGCATGTGGATCGGCGAATCTCCTTCCTTTTCTCTTGCTGCTCTTCAGCGCCAAAGATCATGGACACAGCAATACCTAAACTACGTGACTTGCTAACACCAAAACTTAGATCATCGATCGATCCATCGCATCGATCCGAGCTTGGTTTTTGCCCAAACCAAGTCCCAAACCTTTCAAACCAACATCCGGTCAACCTTGACCTGTTGGTATATCATACTTAGCATCCGGTCACCCATTGACCTGCTAAGACTTCCCACCAAGTGTCCGGTCAACCTTTGACCCACTTGGACTTTTCTCTTCGTGTCAAGTATCCGGTCCACCCTTGACCTACTTGACCTTCTCAACACCGATGTCCGATCACCCTTGATCCATCCGGATTTTCCCTTGCCCGGCTTCACTCACGGGACTTTCACCTAGCTTCACTCACTAGGGTTTTCACCGGCTTCACTCACCAGGAGTTCCATCTGCTTCACTCACCAGGACTTTCACTTTCACCTAGCTTCACTCACTAGGATTTTCACCGGCTTCACTCACGATTTCCCCTTGCCTGGCTTCACTCACCGGGACTTTCCACACCGCCTAACATCCCAGTTAGGACTTTCTCACTGCCGCTTCACTCACGGGACTTTCCAACCGCCTAACATCCCAGTTAGGACTTCCCACTGCCTGGCTTCACTCACCAGACTTTCCCACCTCGCTTCACTCACGTGATTCTTCATTGCCCGGCTTCACTCACTGTGACTTTTCCCTGCTTAGTTTCACTCACTAGGTCTTTCACCTGGCTTCACTCGTCAAGTCTCCCTTGCTTCCTTTGCCAAGTCTCCATACTTGGACTTTTTCCCGAATCAGGTCAACCAGGTCAACCTTGACCTACGGTTGCACCAACCATCTCCCAAACATCTATTCTTGTCAAACATCAAGAATAGAACTCTCTTTTCGTCAAACATCAACATGCAACTCAACTAGGTCAACCTTGACCTAAGGTTGCACCGACAATCTTCCTAAGTCAAACATCAAAATACAACTCGAGTCAAGTCAACTCGAGTCGGGTCAACCAGGTTAACCTTGACCTAAGGTTGCACCAACACAAATAAGGAAAGATATCAAACTTTTCTCTTAATTTTTTGTAGAAAACTATAAAAAGAAAGATTTAAATTTTAAACTATCTTTTAAAACCATGTCTTCCACATAAGAAAAGATTTTAAAAAATAAAATCTTTTTATTTTATATGGCCGACCACACCAAGCTTGGGCTCCAAGCTATGGCAGGCCACCCTACTTAGCTCAAGCCTTTGGCTTGGCCGACCCAAGCTTGCTTGGCCGGCCACCTAAGGGTGGGTAGGAAGTGGATATTTGGTGATATAATTCTCTATAAATAAGAGGCTACAATAGGGACCGAGAGGAGGAATTGGTTTTGGTCTCCCGATGAAATTAAGCTTCCTGTGTTCGCCCCGAACACCCAACTTAATTTCATCAATAATAATTCATACCACTAAAGAATTATTATTGAACTACCGCACCAATCCCAAATTATATTTTGGGCTCCTTCTTATCATGAGTGTGTTAATCTCCCTGTGTTTAAGATGTCGAATGCCCACTAATTAAATGAGTTACTGATAACTCACTTTAATTAATATCTTAGTCCAAGAGTAGTACCACTCAACCTTATCGTCATGTCGGACTAAGTCCACCTGCAGGGTTTACATGCCAATCCTTATGAGCTCCTCTTAGGGGCATTATCAACCTAGATTACTAGGACATAGTTCCTTCTATAATCAACAATACACACTATAAATAATATCATTTCCCAACTTATCGAGCCTATTGATTTATCGAACTAAATCACACCCTTTGATAAATTAAAGAAATAAATATTAAGTATATATGTTTGTTATTATATTAGGATTAAGAGCACAAACTTCCATAATAACAGAGGTCTTATTCTTTTATTCAGTCAGTATAAAAATAACTTACCTTAAATGGTCCTGCATAATACACTCAGAGTGTACTAGTGTAATTTTTATAGTTAAGATAAACTAATACCAAATTACACTACGACTATTCCAATGGTTTGTTCCTTTCCATCTTAGTCGTGAGCTACTGTTTATAATTTATAAGGAATTGATAACATGATCTTCTGTGTGTGACTCCACACACCATGCTATCTATAATATAAATTAGTTGAACAACTACACTTAGCATATAAATATAGACATTTGACCAATGTGATTCTTTATTTATAAAATAAATGTTTATACAAAAGCTAAACTTTTAGTATACAATCTAACAGTTCGGGAGTTTGCGGTTGATCACCGACCGGCAAGAACTCCTCCATCGGGAGGTGGAGAATGGCCGTCATGGATCGGCGGTCGCTCGGGGCTGACTGAGAAGAAGTCGCGGGGCCAAAAGCTTGGGATGCTGAGGCCGGAAGGATGTCGGATCGTAAGAGCCTTCGTCGAGCCGGAGGAAGAGAGGAGAGTGGTTGGACTGCGATCGGTTCGGGCAGTAGATCGACAAACGAGGGGGTCCGATCAGAGGAGATGACCTCTACAGTTTCAGGAGCCACCGGAGAGGAAGTGCCTCCCTGCTCGGAAGCCCTCACAGTAGAAGTGGCGGAGCGAGACGGAGTGTCCGTTCGGCGTCTCTTATGTCGAGTGAGGGGTACCTCATTGCCTGAAGACCCCGAGCCTTCAGTAGGGACGGGTTGTACTTCAGAGATCGGGCACGGGTCAGCCGCCCCTTCTACGTTGGTCATCCGTTCAACAGTCCCCTCGCCCACAGTTGGAGCTCCACCGCTCTCCCCAAGAGTACCCTCCTAGGAGCCGACCTATTTCAAGTCGAGCCTCTCCATCTCCTTTGCTGCAGCTGCATGGATCTCAGCCTGCTTGACCTTCATAATACCGGCCACCCAGGAGCGCATCATGATGTCAGCTGCAAAAGAAGGAAAGAATCAATTAGACTCAAGGGAAGAAGGTCAAGAAATTTCTTACCTAGGCTGCTCGGGAGCTTCATTCGGATCGGACTCAGCCCGAACATGTACATAACGCCCTCCAGAAGCAGCTGGTGGATGTTAAACTTCAGGCCAGCTAGCATGTTAACCGCGTGGAGGTATTCCGGTTGGGTCTTGTACTTCTTCAAATCTGGCTGAGGTGGAACCTTGACCTGCCATTTGGTCCGGAAGTTTGGCCACTCGGGGAGTCTCAAGAAAAAGAAGTACTCCTTCCAGTGTTTATTGGAAGTAGACATTTTTTCAAAAAAGACTAGGCCAAACTGAGACTGGAAAATATAGGTACCCAGTTCAGACTGTTTGGGATCATAAAAGTAATGGAAGACTTGAGGGGTCAGTGGAATGTTGTGCACTCGGAACAACACTACCATGCCGCACAGCAGGCGAAAGGAGTTGGGGACGAGCTGGGCAAGAGGGACATGAAAATAATGCAAACTTCTGTTATGAATGGGTGGATCGGAAATCGGAGACCGACCATGAATTGATCTCTGAACAGACAAATCGTGTCGATCGATGGGTCGTTCGACCGATCGGACGGAGAAGCCAAGACAATTTCGTGGTCAGAGGGAATGTCGAAGGCATTTATGAGGCTAGCCGCGTTGCCTGCATCAAACCGGATTTCCATGACGGTGTACCACAGGGTAGGAGCGGGGTCGGATGGCTGAGAAGAGCTCGCCATGGCCGGAAAACAAGGCGTATGGTTTGACGGAGAAGATGACCGGAAAACACAAAGGAAGCGAAAGATGCAGAAGCAGAAAGGACTACGGAAGATCAGGGAAGGAGAAGCTTACTGGAGGAGTGAATACGGTTGTCGATGAAGGAAACTGGTGATTGTGTGAGCACTGAGCGCTACAAAGACAGCCCGCAGTAATCGGGGAAGAAGACATCGAAGTGGGCGTAAAGGAGGAAGCGACGACTTTATAAAGCTTAGCTCGTCTAACCAGAGTCGTCGGATCTAGGGCACAGGAACCAACGCACGAATCCAGTAATAAAATTCAAACCGCCAAACATCACATCAGCTCTGTCGCCTCGAGCGTGCGGTGATGGCGGCAATGCCACGTGGCATCCACTCACAGGGGGCATTTAATGAGCACCATTATCAGGGATGAGCACGTGCTCAGCCTTAATGGGGTGATTTGCACGAATTCCAAGGAGATACAGGTGACATCAGCATTGACAGGGCATTTCGCGCCAACCAAGAAGGCGCATAATAAGAGAATCTATCCAAGTACAAACCCTTAGCGTGTCGAGCGACCCAAAGGAGCTATCCTACATGACCCGACCGGGGTCCAATCAACACACTGGCTGATCGGCAAATCGGTCACTTATCCTATCGGTCAGTCTTGCCCCGTAAGAGGTAATTCTCAGAGTGCCGATCAGCCCACAAAGATCAGTCCTACACTGACTGATCGGGATCAAGCCAGTATACCAGCCGATCGGCCAATCGGTTGTCAGACCACTTATCCAGTCAGTCGGACTTGCAGTCTCCTTCGATTAGATTTAAAGGAAAAGCACGTGATCCGATGGTAATGTAACGCCCGCCCTCCTCCTACTTATAGGGGGTAGGAAGGGCGGCGTTACGCGAGCATATATACATGCATATGCAATCGTTGCAGCGGAAGAATTTAAATTTAAACATGGAGAAACAAATATTTAAACATGTAAATCTCTTAAAGAATGTAAACATGTAACGCATGTGAGCATGCTTATCATTCTTGCATATAACTTGGTTTAGTATCTATTTCTTGGAACATGATACATGATTGTTTAAAACTAGAGCATAAAGTGTACTAATAAAGAGAGGATGAACTACTAAGCATGTATATTGTTCTCTAAAGGGGTGATTGGTACTTCTTTAAAGAAAGTTCATGATAACTAACCTGATGGAAGTATAGGAGTCTAAACACAAGTATAAACATTAATATGGGGTTCGAAGCATAAGCTAAGTACCTAGTCGTCCATCACTTAACACTTCAAGCATGATAAGGAGGTTCTTAGCAATTCTTTAACTAAAACAAGTGCTTATCATTTCAAGGTTTCATGGAAACAAAAGATAGTATAGTTCACATCAAGTAGCAACCATTAAAAGCATCAAGTAAAAGAACAAGTTATCATGCAAAAACTTAGAACATGCATAAGTCTTGAAACACAAAACAGATCCCTTCCACCATGCCACTGCCACACACATCTTTGCCCCTCCTGCTGCTCCCTTTAGTTTAGCCATTCTTTATCCTTTTCTGCAGTACAAGGAAAAATAAAACTATAAGCACATAGGCTTAGTAAGATCCTTTCCTACCCACAAAAGCCATAAAACATGAATTAACCATAGAGTAGTGACCTGTTCATTTAGACAACATATAGGCATATCACAAGAGTACATCATCTTAAAGCATAATAATCACATAGCATGAAATAATATATATATGCAAGATGTTCTTTTGAAAACATATATTATATAAATACTTAAACATAAATCTCAACATGAGAGCCCGACATTGTACCACATACATGATTTGCGTACATCCCTAAATAAATCCGAGATAGCTAATCCCGAACCTACTAGGGAACTAGGACCGTGCTTCGACCTAGGAGCGACGTAAGAGCCCATCCCCTGGACCTTGCTAGGGTCCGGTACAAGCCATACAAAAGTAAAATAGCACATCATGTTCCTTGTCATAACATAAAGAGTGCTCTTAGTCCCAATTTATAGGGAAACATCTCTTAAGCAATTCATCATACATAAGTCTTGCATAAACATAACATGGTGACGTAAGATTCACCCAACACATAGCAAATCATAGGGAACCATTAGTAAGCATGATTGGAGTATTTGTTCTCTTCTAGCTCTAGTAGTTCTCTTGGCCGAAACTTACAAGGGCATAGTACAAGGTTTTAAGCCACATTAAGCATGGAACATCAAACTAGCATCACATAATACATAACATAACATGGGAGACCTTTAGCAAACATAAATGGGATTCAGATTTTTCCTTAACCCTAGTTTCTTAAACTTGGTCGAAACTTACAAGAGCATAACCCTAGTTTGTAGGCAACAAGAACTTTACATAACATATTAAGTATCATGGGAGCAAGCATGAGCAAGTCTAGTTGGAGTTTAAACTTTCCTAAGCCTTTTTTTTCTTCTTGGCCGAAACTTACAAGGGCATGATCCTAGGTTTTAAGCAACATCAACCATGAATAGCATCTTAATAACATCACATAACATATTAGGTATTATGGGAGAAAGCATAAGCAAGTCTAGTTGGAGTTTAAACTTTCCTAAGCCTTTTTATTTCTTCTTGGCTAAAACTTACAAGGGCATGATCCTAGGTTTTAAGAAACATCAACCATGAATAGCATCTTAATAACATCATATAACATATTAGGTATCATGGGAGAAAGCATAAGCAAGTCTAGTTAGAGTTTAAACTTTCCTGAGCCTTTTTATTTCTTCTTGGCCGAAACTTACAAGGGCATGATCTTAGGTTTTAAGCAACATCAACCATGAATAGCATCTTAATAACATCATATAACATATTAGGTATCATGGGAGAAAGCATAAGAAAGTCTAGTTGGAGTTTAAACTTTCCTAAGACTTTTTATTTCTTCTTGGCCAAAACTTACAAGGGCATGATCCTAGGTTTTAAGCAATATCAACCATGAATAGCATCTTAATAACATCATATAACATATTAGGTATCATGAGAGAAAGCATAAGCAAGTCTAGTTGGAGTTTAAACTTTCCTAAGTCTTTTTATTTCTTCTTGGCCGAAACTTACAAGGGCATGATCCTAGGTTTTAAGCAACATCAACCATGAATAGCATCTTAATAACATCATATAACATATTAGGTATCATGGGAAAAAGCATAAACAAATCTAGTTGGAGTTTAAACTTTCCTAAGCCTTTTTATTTCTTCTTGGTCGAAACTTACAAGGGCATGATCCTAGGTTTTAAGCAACATCAACCATGAATAGCATCTTAATAACATCATATAACATATTAGGTATCATGGGAGAAAGCATAAGCAAGTCTAGTTGGAGTTTAAACTTTCCTAAGTCTTTTTATTTCTTCTTGGTCGAAACTTACAAGGGCATGATCCTAGGTTTTAAGCAACATCAACCATGAATAGCCTCTTAATAACATCATATAACATATTAGGTATCATGGGAGAAAGCATAAGCAAGCACTACAAGAAAAAAGCCTAACAACAACGGTTTTTCACCGTTGTCGTAGCCCATTTTGAATTGTTGTTAAAGGTCGTGTTGTTAAAAGGGGTACCCAAAGACAACAGTTTTTAACCGTTGTCTTTGAAGGCAAAGACAACATTTTTATAACAGTGAAAAACTGTTGTCTTTTCCTTGAAAGACAACAGTTTTTCACCGTTGTTTTTGAGCGTCTACCTTTAATAACAGAGTCGTCAACAACAGTTTTAAACTATCTACGACAACGGTGAAAAATCGTTGTCTTTTTTAGAAAAAAAAAAATTAATACACAATTTTCCAATATTATAAATCATTCAAAATACTAAATTTCAAAATAAAATTTAATATACAATTTTCTAACATTCAAAAATAATATCTATAACATTCTGAAGAAATTTAATAAGCAACCAACAAAATTTCATAAACAATCAACAAAATGATAACACTATTAAAACAAAGGTAGAACAATATAACACAAGATTTTCTACTTAGATGTCGGTGAAGATGAGGGATTGCAGCTCCTAGTGCTCCTTAATTTGTTAAAGTCTCTTCATTTTTTTAGCTTGTCGACATTCTTCCCCATACTCTTGAGGACACCTATTCGAATAAAGATATATATTACAAATTAGCAACTAAACTGTACGTGTGATTCTAATTGCACTGCATAAATGTTACATAACCATAAAAACCATTTGATATAGTCATCTAATAGAAGTGCAAAAAGCGTTATCTACGTAACATAAATGGTAACCTCTTGAAACAATATGGTGACTCTTAAATTTCTTATTAAGCAGAATTTTCATTCTATGTCACTGCATACAAAGCTTCTATTATAAATCATGCAAACATTATTTTTCCCAGTGATCAAGCAACATTAATTCTAAAAGGTACAATTTAATGCAAACGTTCCCACACAGTCCATATGATGCTAAGGAGTAAGTCATACATTAAATTCTAAAAGGGACCATTAAAGGAAAGAATGCCTTAAATAAAAATGAATCCAGAAAGAGTAACAAAAATCAATGCAACATAATCTTAAAGAATAACATTATAGCAGGATAAAGATGCTAAAAAGAGTAGTAGATTGAAGAACAATCTATCATTGATCTAGACTTCTTTGGTCAAAAAGTATGATACAATCCCAAATTAAGCATCATAGATGTATAATTCCATCAAAAGAACTAACTCGCTGTCCAAAAGTAAGTTAAAAAATGCATAAAATGATTTAGAGACCTAACAAAACCTAATCTTAATCTAATTAGAAAACTCTAATTAGCTCCACCCAACCTATTCATGAAAATCGAGACTTACTAAGTCTAAAATGCTAAATGTTGTACAATTAGGTAACTAGCCATGAATCTAAAAGATCGCACCTTGTCGAAAAAGGACAACAAAAGTTAAGCAAGAGAGCTTTGGTTTATGATTCTGCTAGATCTGAACCTCTGTATATTTGTGGAACACACATCCTCAAAAGGACTCCTAGAGAAGTTACTCCATCCTGCAGCAACAAACAGTAGAAAATACACATACACTAAGGAAAGGCCTATATCATAATTATAGACATGCAGGCATGCAAAAAAGACGTAAGAAATAAAGGTGTTTCAAGGCTCTAGAAGATATATAGGGAATGCAGTTTAAAACAAAGATGTAGGGAATGCAGTTTAAAACAAAGATGTAGAAGCAAAATTCGAACTGCATGTATGCTTCACTAAGCATGTATTAGAGGGTTCAAACATTAATATCTTCTCTAGTGTCCCAAAACATTAGCTTGAAGAGTACATTTGAAGAGGTAATATAAAACATAATGTCAAAGGAACAGGTTTACATGGTGCAGTCTCATTAGTTCTTAATTTGCCTCAACTTGAGAGTTCAACTAATTTCTTGAGTTTGCATGGTGTAATCTTTTGGGTCTCAATCTCATGAAGGTGGAAGGGGCTGCTGCAGAGGGAGGAAGAACTCCTTGCATCTGGGACACCTTTGCACATGAACGTTAAATTTCGTTTAACAAGAAAAAAGCACTAATTTAGTGACTGCAAACTCTAAAATGTCTTCAGAATCTCAGGGAGAATAGAGGACAAAAGAACTGGAGACATAGCAGCTGATCAGTATCACAAGTACAAGGTCGATCGTGAGTTTTTTAGGCAATTATGCAATCCTGTGAACTGTAGGCATATAAAATTTTGGTTTTTCTTGTTGGCAGGAAGATGTGAAGTTGATGCATGACATGGGCCTGGATGCCTACAGATTCTCTATCTCCTGGAGCAGAGTCATTCCTAGTCGGCATTCACCTTGCAATAATTTATTTTCCTGACCAAATAGTTTAAGCATTACATGATTCTAATTGGTGCCATGTTGCAGATGGTAGAGGGCCAGTTAATCCAGAAGGGGTGCAGTATTATAATAACTTGATCAATGAACTCAAGAAATATGGTACAATTAGAATAGTGGTCATACCTTAACAATTTTCAGTCACAATTTTACCAAACTATGTTTGGCCGGCAGGAATTGAACCTCATGTCACTCTTCTTCACTTTGACCTCCCCCAATCTTTGGAAGATGAATATTCTGGACTCTTGTGCCCAAAAATTGTGTACATTTCTACTACAGCCCTTTCATTTGCATCTCCTCAAATAATGTCTAAGATAGTGTCCATTGTGATGTAGAGAGGACTTCAATGCTTATGCTGATGTGTGCTTTAGAGAGTTTGGGGATAGAGTGAAATATTGGATCACTGTCAATGAGCCAAACATTGAACCCATCCTTGGCCATGATCTGGGAATATTTCCACCAAATCACTGCTCTTCCTCCTTGGCCTCTTCCCTTGGCCTCAATTGCAGCAAAGTGAATTCATCTGTTGAACCATATGTAGCTGGTCATAACCTTTTGCTTTCCCATGCATCAGCAGTCTCCCTATATAGAAAGAAATATCAGGTTTCAGCATTAGTTTCTCTTTTAATTGAATGATCTAAATGTTATTCAGGGTGTTATCTAAAATAGAGTGTTGTTCTTGTGCAAAAGCCAAATCAAGGGGGATATATTGGAATTACCTTACTAGGGATCTGGTTTGAGCCAGCTACAAGATTACCAGATGATATAGCAGCAGTTAATAGAGCACTCGATTTTCTAATATGTTGGTGAGTAAAGCAAACAATACACTGAAATCTTTGTTTTTGTTCTGACTGGTGACATCAAAAAATTGTTTTCTCTAGTCTAAGATAATACTGATGCACAATAATGCCATTACTTCCAAAAAGACATCATTGTTTGGAGAAAAAGAACACTAATAAAATGGCAATTCATAAGAGTTAGGCAACTGATAAAACTTATAAACGTGTAATATAAAGTCAAGATTCAAGAATGTGAAAATGAGTATAACAATAAAAAGAGATGCACGAGCAAATATTTGCTCATGATAAAAAGCATAGAGCATGAACCAACCAAGGTATATGTTCCATAACCATTTTAAGTGAAAGGGTCACTATCTATTCTTGGAAAATGGTGACTGAAAAAGGTGGTTGCCAGGTAGCCAGAAGGGTAATCTAGGAATTGAATTTGTTAAATTGCGCCTTTTGATAAATACAACTACGATGCTCCTTTTGATAAATACAAAATGTAAGCAACGCCTTTTGGTAAATTGCCGAATTTTTTATGAAATCCAATAGACTGTTGGACCCCGTGGTAGTTTTGATGTGATCAACCAAGTTGGTTAGGTCCTGCTGTATTTGATCCCCGTGTCTGAGTGTGCAGGAGCTTAGGAACACAGGAAGTCGAGCGGAAGACACAGCTAGCGAGAAGGATGGCACGGGAAGGGAGCCGACCGGCTCGGTGCGTCCGAAGGACGAGAGAGCTGCGGAAGAGTACTCCGGTGGGCGTGAAGAGCGTGCGCGATGTTCGAGGGACGTAAAGCCGGGACGGAAGGCTGCTCGAGGAGAAGGCCAAAAATTGGGTTCGGGTGAGCCCTATTTCGGTTGGCCGAAATCACCCAAACAAACGAAGCTTCGGAAGACAAAGTGAAGAAGAAAAGGAGTCAAAAGAGGATGGAAGTTACTGTAGCAGAAATTATTGTAGCAGGAACATTGAAGGCGCCTTAAACACATTGAAGGCGCCTTAAACACATTGAAGGCACCTTGAATGGATTGTTTAAGGCGCCTTGAGCAGGCCAGTTTGACCGTTTGGCTGCGGATAAAGTTTTATTCGCAGATTGAGTTGGAGGCGCCTTAAACCCTGTTGGAGGCGCCTTGGACTCTCGGGATAAGATTTCCAGGGCTATATAAAGGCCCCTGGAGTTAGGAATTCAACAACAACTCAAGCAATCAATCTGTAAGCAATTCCTAAGCAACTAGTGAGCTTCAAAAGTGTAAAAGGCTTCTCCGCCTTCAGAGAAGGAGATTTTTCTTACTGCGCTCTTTTCTACTGTCCTGGATTAACAACCTCCTTGGTTGTAACCAGGTTAAAATCCTGATCTTCTCTGTATTTCTTTATTTAGTTTTTATTGCTTTATTAATTTATCACTATTGCACTAATTGAGTTGAAAATACGAGGAGGGTATAGTTTAATTTTTGTTTTCAGCAATTCACCCCCCTCTTGCCGGCCTCCGCTGTACCAACAAGTGGTATCAGAGCCTGATCACCTCAGAAGGACTAACCGCCAACTGAAGCACCACGGTCAAGACGATGGCCGGAGCGAACATCCATCCCCCGAAGTTCGACGGAGACTTCGCCACCTGGAAGCGCAAAATGGAGGTATTTTTTAAAACCGATTTTGATATTCTTATTACAATGAAATATGATTTTGCAACGCCGAAAGACAAAGAAGAAAACACATGGAGCAAGAAGGAACAGGCCGATTTCGTCGCCAACGAAAAGGCAGAGTTCCACCTGCTCAGTGTGCTGCCGTCGCAGGAGGTAAATCGGATCGGAAGCTATGACTCAGCGAAAGATCTCTGGGAGAAATTCCTGGAGCTTCACGAAGGTACTTCCGAAGCGAAGCTAGCGAAGCGCGACATCCTCCGGAACCAGTTAACGAACCTCCGGATGAACCAAGGCGAGAAGGTAGCGCAACTCCAAGCGAGAATCAAGGAGCTGATAACGTAACTAACGAACCTTGGAGAAGAGGTAACCAACCGGGATTCTATTCGATACGCGCTCAATGCCTTCCCGAGAACTCCAGAGTGGGCCTCCTTAGTAGATGCATACTACATCTCTAAGGACCTCGAGGTAAGTACGTTAGAACAATTATTTTTGACTTTTGAACTTCACGAATCTCGAGTTTCAGAACCCAACAGAGCAGAGAAGACAAGTCAGAACATTGCCTTAAAGGCAAAGATGAACAATTCTAACTCCGAAGCCTCAGTCGACGAATCCGAAGCGACACTACTGGTAAGACGCTTCAATAAGTTTTTCAGTTCTAATAAATTTAAATCGCAGAGGCATTATCGAAAGAAGAGGGCAGTTCGTTGTTACAACTGCAACGAAGAAGGGCACATCAAGGAGGACTGCCCAAAATTGAAGAGAAAGGAGAAAGAAAAGGAAAAGCCAAAATACAAGAAACCAGAACCCTCCAAGTACAAGAATCTGAAGGCTACTTGGTCAGATTCGTCAACCTCTGAGTCGGACATCGAAGAATTCTCAGGGTTAGCGCTATTGGCGAACCATCAATCGGAACAAGACTCAAGCTCAGAGATGAGCATCGATGAAGGGGGAGGAACATCAGAAGAAGAAAGCAGCAGTGAAGGGGGAGCGTCACTAGACCAGGTAAGTAAGGTACGCAATCTAACCCCAACTCAATCTTTTAAATTTATCAAGTCTCTTTCTAAAGAGTTAGATCAATTAGAAAAAGAGAATGTTGAACTAAAGTTGAACCTAGCAAGAGCATGCCCGTTAGAAATGTATGATCATCTAAAATTAGAAAATGAAAATTTGAAATTAGAAATTGAAAAACTGAAATCTGATGCATGCTTAAATCAATTTCCAAATTCAAAATTAAGAATTTATGGTAAATTAAATTGGTATATAAGGAAGCATCTGTTGGTGCGGGAAGCATCCGACGATCGAACTCGTGTTTTGATAACGGCAAAGAATTCAAAGTTAAGATGTTTTTTAGTCTAACAAGTCTACTTGAGGATTTCAGGAAAGTCTTAGCTGCGGTTAGGCAAAGGGAAAACCCTAGGGGGCGGTAACCCTAGGTCATAGGGGGTGGTAACCCTATACGTAAAGTCTTGGCAGGTTGATGGCTTCAGGCAAAAGTCCTAGGGGGTGGTAACCCTAGGTGAAAAGTCCTGGTGTCGTGAACCAGGTGAAAGACTGGACTAGCCGGGGAAGCGGATGTCCAGCAGAAAGTCCGGAAGCATCGAGTGCTGAGCAAAAGTCCAGTCGATCTGGAGGATCGACTGGACATGTAAATCTCCCGAGTGGAGTAGGTGAGGACGCGTTCCCGGAACAGATGGCGTCAGGTCGACCTAGGGCTTCAATTTGAAAATCCAAAGTCAGACTCGGACGGTCAAGGCATCAATTATTACTTCATGTTTTATCAGATTCTAACATTGTCTTGCGGTATTTTGCTCGGACTAACCTTTGTTTGCGGTGAGGAACCTGGAAAAAAGGTCCGGAGATGGATCCGGCGCGAGGTCCGGCGCAATGTCCGGCGCCGGGACCAAATCTATCCTCGCGACTTCGCCACGTGGAGCATCTGGTTGGTTGGCCACGTCACACTCCAGTGCCGGAAGGGATCAGGCGCCGAACCGCATATAAAAGGAGGGTTGAGGTGCAGCTTCAAAGAACAACGAATTCTAAGTGATCTTTCATCTACACACTGCTCCAAAAGACGCTCCGAAGTGCTACTACAAGTGTCCGACGACCCGAAGCTTCAGAATTAGCATTTCTTGTTGTCGGTATAATTTTTGATAGCTTTTATTTGTACTCATAATTGTAATCTTTTAACGAGCTTATAGTTGTTGCCACCGGAAGCGATCAAGGATCGCGGGCCTTCGAGTAGGAGTCAACTTAGGCTCCGAACGAAGTAAAATCGACCTGTCTCTTTGTGTTGTCTCTTTATTTTATTTCCGCTTATTCCGCTGCACGTTTTAACTCCGATAGTTTTCCGATAATCGAACGAAATAGCCACGAGCGCTATTCACCCCCCCCTCTAGCGCTTCTCGATCCAACAATTGGTATCAGAGCGGGGTCGTCTTGAATCAGTGCAACCACTATTCGAGACAATTTTTTTCGTGGTTTTGTTCGGAGTCGATTAGAATTTAGCCTCATAGCTCTATTCTAATTTTTTTTTACGAATCGATTTTCTGCTCAAAGCCGGTCAATACCACTTGAGCCTGTAATTTTTTCCTTCCTCCCGCACTACTAATCCAAGACTTAGTCTTGGAATAGATCTTGTTGTTTCTGTTTTTTAGATCTAAATGGCCCAACAAGAAGGATTTAGCACCGTTCGTCCCCCATTATTTTCCGGAGAAGACTTCGGATATTGGAAGGGGCGAATGGAAATTTATCTAAAGATCCAGTTCGACACCTGGATGATCGTCAAAACAGGACTGTAAGCCTACATCCTGTGAGAACTGGGAGCCAGCATTTATCAAAAAGGTGGAAGCCGACGCCAAAGCCACCTGCACAATCCAGTGCGGTCTTACCAAAGAAGAGCTCAACAGAGTCGGTCCATTCTCCTCCGCAAAGGAACTATGGGAGAAACTGATCGAACTACACGAGGGCACCTCGGAAACCAAGGTAAGTAAGCGTGATTTGTTACTAAATAAACTATACAATTTGAAAATGCAGGAAGGTGAGATGGAAAGCTCTTTGCACACCCGAATTCAAGATATCCTGAATTCTCTACATGGAATTGGGCAGAAGGTAGAAAATAGAGATATAATAAGGTATGCCCTTAACTCATTCCCTAGGAGTACACTATGGGCATCAATGGTAGATGCCTATAAAGTCTCTAAGGATTTGTCCTCCTTGAAATTAGACGAATTATTTAGTGAATTCGAACTCCATGAACAAACTAATGCACAGCCATCCGAGAAAGAGATTGCTTTGGTTGCAGGAACGAATCGAACACGGGAATCGAGAGGACGGCGAAAAATTGAATCGGAATCAGAAGATAAACCTGACTTAGAAGATTCAGAAGATGAACTAACCAGCGAACTTGTGAATCTTGTAAAGAAGCTCTACAAGAAGAAGAAGGGCTTCAACAAGAAAGATCTAAAGAAGGCAGTCCAATCCAGGGAGGCCCAACAAAACTCAAAGGTAAAGTTCGAAGTCACATGTTACGGGTGCAACCAGAAAGGGCATATCAAGGCCAACTGTCCCAACCAAAAGGAGGCCAAAAAGCAAAGAAGAAAGAAGGCACTAAAGGCAACCTGGGACGAATCTTCTTCGGAGGACGAAGACGACGAACTCGACCAAACAAGTTTACTCGCATTGATGGCCCTGGACCAGATCAGCGAATCCGAGAGCGAGTCAGAAGCCGACTCCGAGCAAAGCCACGGATCTGCATCCATTTCCGAAGGGCCAGACTCCGCTGTAAGTATTCCTAGGCTTAATAATTTAGTCAATTATTTACTTCGCAAATTAGCCAAGTCAAATTTGAAAATTAAGTCACTTTTAAAAGAAGTAACCATTCTTAAAGGAGTAACTAACTCAAAATCTTTAACTGAAGATTCAACTCAAGTACAACAACTTGAGAAAGAAAATTCAAATCTGAAAAATCAGTTAAATGATTTAAAAATTACTTTAGAAAAGTTCTCTCTGGGCTCCAAGAATTTGGATCTAATTCTTGGGACACAAAGAGCCGTCTACAATAGAACTGGGCTAGGATATAAAAGTAAAAAGAAATATAAATCTTATTTATCCTTAATAAACAAACAAAGTAGTAAATCAGTCCAAGCATGGGTCCCCAAGTCCAAATTGATAAATCAAATTGGACTTGGCCAATACTGGGTTCCGAAGGATCAAATATACTACCTCGACAGACCATATCGAGGCCGTGATCCAGGGAAAGCTAAAATGAAAACGATCGTAATTTAAAATTCGAAATTAAATTAAAAATTTAAAACTTAAAAATCAAATTCAAAATTTAAAATTCGAAATTAAATTAAAAAATTTTAAAATTAAAAATCAATTCGAAATTAAATTAAAAATTCAAAATTACAAATTCAAAATTAAACAAATCGAAATTATAAATAGATGGAGGGTCCAAACTAGCTAGCACCTCCAACTGAACTACCCGACAGGGTAACTGAACCTAATTTACCCGGAATGGGTAAAACAAGAATAGATTACCCGGCAGGGTAGTTAAGGTTAGATTAAAACGGGATAAGTTTAACTTGAATCACAGTACTGGTGAAGTTTTTGGATGATAGTATGTTAGGGAAACTTGGGCATCGCACGTCTAGGAAGATATGGCTTCGCCCTGGTGCATTTGGCCAAGTGAAACTGACCGAAGCTACCCTTAAATGGATCCTAACTAGTTAGACCAAGTTTTAGTATTAAGTTCAATGGGTAGGACTATTTGGAAAACCTCGAAGGCATGGTTACTTTAATGAGCTCCTTGTGACTCACCATAGCCCAGAAGTTTATCCAAAGAATGCTTACTTGTTGAATCCAAAGCTAAACCTGAATCTAACACAAGACTAAACAAAACCCTTTAATTGAACCTCAATTTATCTCACAAAAAGTTATAGGACTCCCTGATTGAGAATTTAGATCGGGTGAGATGACTAAGTAATTAAAAAAACAAACTTCAAAACTTAAAATTATTTTAAACTTAAATTTCAAAATTATTTTAAACTTAAATTTCAAAATTATTTCAAACTTAAATTTTAAAATTATTTCAAACTTAAATTTCAAAATTATTTTAAACTTAAATTTCAAAATTATTTCAAACTTAAATTTCAAAATTATTTTAAACTTAAATTTCAAAATTATTTTAAACTTAAATTTCAAAATTATTTCAAACTTAAATTTCAAAATTATTTCAAAACTTAAATTTCAAAATTATTTCAAACTTAAATTTCAAAATTATTTCAAACTTAAATTTCAAAATTATTTCAGATTTAAATTTCAAAATTATTTAAAACTTAAATTTCAAACTTATTTTAAACTTAAAATTATTTTAAAACTTCATAACTTAAATTTCAAAATTATTTTAAACTTTAATTTCAAAATTATTTTAAACTTAAATTTCAAAATTATTTTAATCTTAAATTTCAAAATTATTTTTAACTTAAATTTCAAAATTATTTTTAACTTAAATTTCAAAATTATTTTTATCTTGAATACAATAGAATAGAAAATTTAAGGAGACAATAAACATAGTGTCTGCTTCAATCACGCTATCTTTAATCCATTAAAAAGAAACCAATTCAACTACTTCATGTGTAGGAATTGGATCAATGTGTTGGTTGCTACTCGGAAAACCTAGAGGTTCCACTGTACAAAAATTTTGTACAAAGGTCTGAACCTTTTCCTAGCTACCATGTGTTCTTTTAAATTAAATTTTGGATCACCTGCGGAACTTAACACGTTTGATCCAAAACTTAATCTATTTGTTCTTTTAGGTTTTGACTTGGATCTCCTGCGGAACTTAACACGTTCGACCCAAGTCACCTTAAGTTATTAATTCCATTAAATATTAATTTCCATAATTGGTTCCCAGTACTGACGTGGCGAGGCAGATGGCCTTCTTGGATATGGGAGCAACCACCACCGACTAGATAAAACCTCTTATGGAAAGCTAATATTTAATTTCCTAAAATAACTTTAGGTTAACCGAAAAGAACAATCAAATCACAAGGAAAAGAAAAAACAAAAGAACACAACATCGAAAAACATATTCGAAATTCTAGAATCGTAAGCCTCTTGTATTTGGTATTATTTCCATAAATAACTAGCATGATGCGGAAATAAAAATTACTAGTTATACCTTGTAGAAAAACCTCTTGATCTTCTACCGTATTCCTCTTCTAACCTCGGACGTTGTGTGGGCAACGATCTACCGAGATGAGAAAATACCAACCACCTTCTTCTCCTCCAAGCAAGGTTCGGCCACAAAGGAAAACTTCACCAAGGAGAAAAACCAAAATACTAACCAAGCTCCAAGAGATGCTAGCTTTCTCTCCTTCTTCTTCTTCTTCTCCAAGTAGTATCCGGCCACCACAAGAGCTCCAAGGGAGAGAGAGAAGTTCGGCCACCACAAGAGGAAGAGAGGGAGAGGATGGCCGACCACACCAAGGAACAAAAGAGGGAGAGAAATAATAGATGTTGTGTCTCTTGAAGGCACCCTCACCCCTTCTTTTATATTCCTTGGCCTAGGTAAATTAGGAAATTTAATTACAATAAAATTTCCTTAATTTTCTTGACAAGATTTAATTGAGAAAAATGAAATAAAATTTCCCCAATTGAAATCAAGTGGCCAGCCATATCATGTAAACAAATTGGACAAGTTTCAATCAACAATTAAAACTTCCTAATTTGTTTCCGGAAATTTTAAAATTAAAATTTCTCTTTAAAAATCTCTTCATGGTTAATAAAAAAAAATTTCTATAATTTTAATTTTATCAATCATGTGGATAATTTTAAAGAGAAAATAAAACATCTCACCAATCTACAAATAAGGAAAGAGATCTAATCTCTTTCTTTAATCTTTTGTAGATCTTTTACAAGAGAGATATTTTAATTTTAATTCTCTTTAATAAATTATTTCTTCCACATAATAAAAATTAAAATTAAAATTCCTTTTAAATTTAATTTGGCCGGCCCCCACTAGCTTGGGTTCAAGATAGGGCCGGCCACCCAATTTTATACCTAGGCCGGCCCTAGCTTGGTTCCCAAGCTAGCTTGGCCGGCCCCTTATTGGTGGGTAAAGAAGGTGGGTATAGGTGGGTATAGAACTCTATAAATAAGAGGCTACGATAGGGACCGAGAGGAGGAATTGGTTTTGGTCTCCCGATAAAATTAAGCATCCCGTGTTCGCCCCGAACACACAA
The DNA here is from genome assembly GCF_018446385.1 of Zingiber officinale. Lineage (NCBI taxonomy): Eukaryota > Viridiplantae > Streptophyta > Magnoliopsida > Zingiberales > Zingiberaceae > Zingiber > Zingiber officinale. Next base: position 150,635,651 of record NC_055988.1, read on the forward strand.
CTTAATTTTATCAATAATAATTCATTCCACTAGAGAACTATTATTGAACTACCGCACTAATCCCAAATTACATTTTTGGGCTCCTTCTTATTATGAGTGTGTTAGTCTCCCTGTGTTTAAGATATCGAATGTCCACTAATTAAGTGAGTTACTGACAACTCATTTAATTAATATCTTAGTCCAAGAGTAGTACCACTCAACCTTATCGTCATGTCGGACTAAGTCCACCTGCAGGGTTTAACATGACAATCCTTATGAGCTCCTCTTGGGGACATTATCAACCTAGTATCTCTAGGACACAATTTCCTTCTATAATCAACAACACACACTATAAGTGATACCATTTCCCAACTTATCGGGCTTATTGATTCATCGAACTAAATCTCATCCATTGATAAATTAAAGAAATAAATATCAAATATATGTGCTTGTTATTATATTAGGATTAAGAGCACACACTTCCATAATAACCGAGGTCTTTATTTCTTTATAAAATCAGTATAAAAGAAATGACCTCAAATGGTCCTACTCAATACACTCTAAGTGTACTAGTGTAATTATACAGTCAAGATAAACTGATACCTAATTACACTACGACCTTCTAATGGTTTGTTCCTTTCCATTTTGGTTGTGAGCTACTGTTTATAATTTATAAGGTACTGATAACATTATCTTCTGCATGTGACACCACATGCTATGTTATCTACAATATAAATTAATTGAACAACTACAAACAAATGTAGATAATTTGACCAAATGTGATTCTTTATTCGAGACAAATGTTTACAAAAGCTTAGGCTTTCAGTATACACTCCAACAATCTCCCACTTATACTAATGACTAAGCTGCCATATCTTCTACCATACATCTGATTCTCATTCCCTCCACATGCCGATCGAAAGCTTTCGCCGGAAGGGCCTTAGTGAAAGGATCTGCCAGGTTATCTGCTGATGCAATCTTGGCGATGACAACTTCTCCTCGCTTCACGATATCTCGTATCAGGTGGTACTTGCGCTCTATATGTTTACTTGCCTTATGAGCTCGTGGTTCCTTCGAGTTTGCAACTGCACCGCTATTATCACAATAAATTGTGATGATTTTGGGCAAACCAGGAATCACATCTAAGTCCATTAGAAAGTTCCTGAGCCATACTGCTTCTTTGCCTGCTGCCACATACTCGACTTCCATGGTTGAGTCCAAACGCATTCCGCTAACACTCCTCCATGAAATGGCTCCACCTCTTAAAGTAAACACATAGCTGATGTAGACTTCGTTATCCCTATCGATTAGAAATCAATCGTGTAACCCATGGGGAGCGGATCGTGCCTTGGTAAACTAGCATATAATCTCTTGTCCTTCTTAGGTACTTTAATATATGCTTTACTGATAAAGTCCAATCTGTCACGATATCTGCTGACCATGCCCACGGCAAAACAGATATCCGGTCTCGTACATAGCATTGCATACATTAGGCTTCCTACAGCCGAAGCATAAGGAACTGCTTTCATGTCCTCTATCTCTTTTGACGTCTTTGGAGACATCTCTTTAGATAGAGCTACTCCATGTCTAAAAGGTAAGAAACCTTTCTTGGAATCCTGCATGCTAAAACGAGCAAGGATTGTATCTATATATGAAGCTTGGGACAGACACAACATTCTTTTCTTACGATCCCTTATAACTTTGATCCCAAGAATGTGTGCACAATCTCCTAAGTCCTTCATATCAAATTGTTTGGACAACCATACCCTTACGTCTGATAATACCTTGACATTGTTGCCAATTAACAAAATATCATCTACGTATAGTACAAGAAATACCACCACGTTTCTGTTACACTTCTTATATACACAAGACTCATCCGGACTTTGAATAAATCCATATGACTGGATTACTTCATTAAACCGGATGTTCCAAGATCTTGAAGCTTGCTTTAGTCCATAAATGGACCAATTGAGCTTGCACACTAGATGCTCTTTGCCTTTTTCAATGAACCCTTCTGGTTGCTTCATATGGATGTTCTCTTCAAGACTTCCATTAAGGAAAGTTGTCTTGACATCCATTTGCCAAATCTCATAATCCATATGATCAGCAATGGATAAGAGTATCCGGATAGACTTAAGCATGACCACTGGTGAAAAAGTCTCCTCATAATCGATTCCCTCTTTCTGAGTGTACCCTTTCGCAACAAGCCTAGCTTTGAAGGTTTCTACCTTCCCGTCTGTCCCTCTTTTCCTTTTGTAGATCCACTTGCATCCAACGGCTTTTACACCATCAGGTGGTTCTACAAGCTCCCAGACCTTATTAGAGTACATAGACTCTATTTCAGAATTCATTGCCTTTTGCCAAGATGCTGCATCTATATCTTGGAGTGCTTCGTCATATGTTCGTGGATCAGGTTCATGTTTACCCGGGATCAAGTCCGAAGACTCTCCCAAAAACATGAATCTTTCAGGCTGCCTTACAACCCTCCCACTACGACGAGGCACTGTCTGTGGTTGTGTATCATGTGTGACACGTGTTGCAGTCTCTTGTGGTACTTCATCTTGTACTGTTGGTATTGAAGTAGACATGTCCTCTCTAAGTTCTTCTAAAACAACTTTACTACTGGGCTTGTGATCCATTATATAGTCTTCTTCTAAAAACTGGGCATTGGTGCTAACAATGACCTTTTGGTCTTTAGGACTATAAAATAAACCACCTTCGTTCCTTTGGGATATCCTACAAATACGCGAACTTCATTCTAACTTATCAAGATCTCGTTTCAAAGACATGTGCCGGACTACCCCAAATCCGAATATGTCTTAGATCGGGCTTCGCCCATTCCACAATTCTATGGGAGTAGAAGAAACGATTTAGAAGGTACTAAGTTCGGAATGATACTTGTTTCAGCATATCCCCAAAACGAATTTGGTAATTCTGAATAACTCATCATTGATCTAACCATCTCCATAAGAGTCATATTCCTTCGTTCTGCTACACCATTCTGTTGGGGTGTTCCAGGTGCAAACAATTGGGATTGAATCCCGGCCTCTGATAAGTAATTCCTAAACTCTCCTAAGAGGTATTCGCCACCACGATCTGACCGTAGTGTCTTGATACTTTTACCTAGTCGTTTCTCCACATCAGCCTTGTATTCTTTGAACTTATCAAAGCACTCGGACTTGCGGCGCATTAGGTAAATGTATCCATATCTTGAATAATCGTCTATGAAAGAGACAAAATATTCAAAACCTCCTCTTGCCTGGACAGACATAGGACCACACAAATCAGAGTGAACCAACTCTAACACTTCTTTGGCTCTATACCCCTTGGCCTTGAACGACCTCTTGGTCATTTTACCTTCCAAGCAAGATTCACAAGTTGGAAAATTTTCCAACTCAAATGAACTCAAAAGTCCATCAGCTATAAGCCTCTGAATCCTACTTAAGTTAATATGACCAAGCCTTAGATGCCAAAGATATGCTTGGTTCATTTCCGAAGGTTCTTTTCTCTTATTAGAGTTAGAAGATGAGTTATAAATTTCCATGTTTTGCTTTGTGGAAGAAATTGGATTTAAAGTATACAAATTGCCAACTAATGCACCAGAACAGATAATCACTTTATTTCTTTTAATAACTACATCGTTACTGAAAGAAACTGAATATCCATCTAAAAATAGTTTAGAAACTGAAATTAAATTCTTTCTAAAACTGGGTACATAAAGACAATTTCTTAAAATCAAATTTCTATTTCTACTAAAAGATAAGTAGACGCCTCCCGTAACAGTTGCCACCTTAGTAGCATTGCCCATGTGAACGGTAATCTCTCCTTGAGATAGTCGTCGGGTTTCTGGAACCCTGCAAGGAATTGCAGACATGATCGATGGCTCCCGTATCTACACACCAGGTTTGGTAGATAACACCGCTAAACATGTTTCAACAACTAGAGTATGAGATATACCTTTGTTTTGGTTCCTCGAGGACGATCCGCCTTCCAATGTCACCGCTTACGGATAAAGCACTTGCCCTTGACTTCTTCATTCCGACTTTAAATCCGTACTACTGAGATTTATTCACTTTCTTTGAACCACATTTCTTCTTCTTCTTTCCTTTCGGTTTAGAAGTAGAACCATTTTCGACATAGTGAATTTGAGCATTGTGACGAAATAATCCTTCTGCTTCTTCATCAGTAGTTCCGCTAATGAATAAACCCTCTTATTCATATTATAGTTCGATGCTCAAAACTTCTAGGTAGCGTTTGGAGGATCATATCGATCTGGGTTTCCCATCAATTTCTCCTCTAAGGATCTGTATCTCGTTTAGATAAGCCATCATCTTTAGGATATGATCCCTCACAGAGTACCCTCTTGCATGGTGGCTGTCATTATCTTTCTCATGGCTTCTTGCCTAGAAGCCCTATCCCGATGACCAAAGAGTTCCTTGAGATTGTTCATAATATCATAGGTTGTTGGTAAATCTTGATGTTGATGTTGCAATACATTTGACATTGAAGCCAAAATGTAACACCGCCATCTCATCTACTTTTACCCATTTCCTATGATATTCAATCTCCTCTTGGGTAGATTCACCAGTGGGTGCTTCAGGCATTGCTCGGTAATTTATAGCTTTCAGCAGTAAGAACAATGTCTAGGTTTCTTTTCCAATCTATGTAGTTTGGTCCAGTAAGTCTATTCTGTTGAAGTATGATGGACAGTGGGTTGAAAGTCATCCTAAGAATCACAAATAACTTTTGGTCAGAACTCTAAATTTAGAATAATATTGATTCCTCAAACAATACTATTTTAAATTAACCAACACCTCATAACACCGTGAATTTTGTATGCCACGTTAGTGTGGACGTATACAAATTCAACATTTGTAAAAGAAGGGTTTTAACCCATTAATTTTATTATCTTGTCAACCTAACTTTTGACAAATAAAATTAATAGTTGGTATCATTTGGTCACACAAATAATAGCAGTGACTCCGATGGGGAGGATACTATTAGATGTGTCTAAGTGTATACCATTACTTGACACTAAGTCCATTAATAAGATTATGCCCCTTCCGTTGGGGAAGATCACACGCTCTTAATTAACTTCCTATAGTCATCCAAAAATGGAAGTCTGTTCTAGTGATCCGCAAACAAGCTCATCCGTTATGGAGGAAGGCACTCAAAGCCAACGCGCAAGCTTGTTTGCATCACTTACAAACCAGTAATGGAGACCATGGGATTTGTTTAAAAATCCCTCTCCCACTTAGTTATTTATAAATGAGGAATTTTAACTATGCTAGCCTACTAAACTTGTAAACTAACATGCACACACAGCACAATATAAAAGTAATAAATAGAAAATCTAATTTTCAACTATTATGGCTTTTATATCTAGTTGTTCTCCGTGTGTTGTCATCCCAAGCTGCTGCCATATTTGGCCACCGCCAATGGATCTAGCTGTCACATCCATCTTGCTCCTAGTTCCGCTGCGCCTCTGGTCCTTAGAAGGTTCCACGCTTTGCAAGATTCGATCCGCGACATAAATAGAATTTTACATTTTTGATCCTATATTCCATAAAAGGAATGTACATGTATCTAGATCAAAAATAAAATCCTAATAAAACTAAATACAGCTCCTGCTGTATTTTAATACAATCATGCACACACATATAAATGTCGTTGACATGTCCAAGGGTCTAATCACACACATAATAACTAAAAGCCATAATAGTTGGATCCTGCATCCACAAAGTTAGCACATCCTACTATTAACCTGCCTAAATTATGTATGACATGTGCATAATTAACCTAATACCAAATACACAGAGGCAAAACCCTAGCTCTGATACCAATTGTTGGTTGCTACTCGGAAAACCTAGAGGTTCCACTGTACAAAAATTTTGTACAAAGGTCTGAACCTTTTCCTAGCTACCATGTGTTCTTTTAAATTAAATTTTGGATCGCCTGCGGAACTTAACACGTTTGATCCAAAACTTAATCTATTTGTTCTTTTAGGTTTTGACTTGGATCTCCTGTGGAACTTAACACGTTCGACCCAAGTCACCTTAAGTTATTAATTCCATTAAATATTAATTTCCATAATTGGTTCCCAGTACTGACGTGGCGAGGCACATGGCCTTCTTGGATATGGGAGCAACCACCACCGACAAGACAAAACCTCTTATGGAAAGCTAATATTTAATTTCCTAAAATAACTTTAGGTTAACCGAAAAGAACAATCAAATCACAAGGAAAAGAAAAAATAAAAGAACACAACATCGAAAAACATATTCAAAATTCTAGAATCGTAAGCCTCTTGTATTTGGTATTATTTCCATAAATAACTAGCATGATGCGGAAATAAAAATTACTAGTTATACCTTGTAGAAAAACCTCTTGATCTTCTACCGTATTCCTCTTCTAACCTCGGACGTTGTGTGGGCAACGATCTACCGAGATGAGAAAACACCAACCACCTTCTTCTCCTCCAAGCAAGGTTCGGCCACAAAGGAAAACTTCACCAAGGAGAAAAACCAAAATACTAACCAAGCTCCAAGAGATGCTAGCTTTCTCTCCTTCTTCTTCTTCTTCTCCAAGTAGTATCCGGCCACCACAAGAGCTCCAAGGGAGAGAGAGAAGTTCGGCCACCACAAGAGGAAGAGAGGGAGAGGATGGCCGGCCACACCAAGGAATAAAAGAGGGAGAGAAATAATAAATGTTGTGTCTCTTGAAGGCACCCTCACCCCTTCTTTTATATTCCTTGGCCTAGATAAATTAGGAAATTTAATTACAATAAAATTTCCTTAATTTTCTTGACATCATTTAATTGAGAAAAATAAAATAAAATTTCCCCAATTGAAATCAAGTGGCCGGCCATATCATGTAAACAAATTGGACAAGTTTCAATCAACAATTAAAACTTCCTAATTTGTTTCCGGAAATTTTAAAATTAAAATTTCTCTTTAAAAATCTCTTCATGGTTAATAAAAAGAAATTTCTATAATTTTAATTTTATCAATCATGTGGATAATTTTAAAGAGAAAATAAAACATCTCACCAATCTACAAATAAGGAAAGAGATCTAATCTCTTTCTTTAATCTTTTGTAGATCTTTTACAAAAGAGATATTTTAATTTTAATTCTCTTTAATAAATTATTTCTTCCACATAATAAAAATTAAAATTAAAATTCCTTTTAAATTTAATTTGGCCGGCCCCCACTAGCTTGGGTTCAAGCTAGGGCCGGCCACCCAATTTTATACCTAGGCCGGCCCTAACTTGGTTCCCAAGCTAGGTTGGCCGACCCCTTATTGGTGGGTATATGATCCTGTCCGAACCTGGGTCAATGGACGCTGGGGATGTGGCGCTCCCTGCTGTATCCTCGAATGCTCCGGTGAACCTGCAACAAAACCGAGCTGGGAGGGGGATGTCCCGGCGACGACCCTTCGACGCTTAAGTCAGGCGAAGGAATATGAAAGCGGCTAAGAAAATGGAGACTTGTCTACCTTCGGTTGAAGAAATGGAGGCCTTATATAGACCTCTCGAAGGAGCCTGGGCACACCAATCGAAGCGATCACCTGCTTTCGACCATGCCTAGGTGTGAGCCTGTCAGAAGGGCATCCATAAGACCATACTGCTACTGTATCAACCTGTTCGTGACGTGATGGTGGGGCCTTTAATAGTGCCATCTTGCATACAGTCTAATCATCATGCCTTTGCTGACATATCATATCCCGAGCCGAGCGAATAGGCCGCTCGGCTAACCACTGTTCCCTCCCACGATTCCGGCCGAGCGGACACCTCCGCTCGGCCATTCTGTCCACGGCCGAGCGGACACCTCCGCTCGGCCACTTGGCTCCGGTTCTTCTGCTTTGGCGTCGGAAACCCAAACTTTTGGCTGGGTAATCTCTGGTTCCGCTCGGACTGGACCCCATCTGTGGGTCCCCCATTCTTACCGCCAGATCACTTGCCTCCCCTTCAAGTCTAGTCGAAGGAGGCAGTGAGTCCGACTAACTGGACTGTGTGTCCGAGCGGGCGGTCGTTGCCTTATCGCTGCTGTTGATATCCCTTGAGCCATTCGGCCCTCATGCCAAATTTATCCGTTCGGCTCTTCGCTTTGTATGCCTTGGCGCCCAACGTGGATGTTTGCTTACCTAAATCCTCTTGAAAATCGCGCAAGTCTTTTTCATTAAGCCGAAGCATGCGCGGTATGGGCGCATTAATTGCGCTTGGTTACAGAGCGCCACGTGGCTTGTCTCTAGTGGCGGTGATGCTCCGTACGATGGGACACCCTTTGTTTTGAAATAAACGGCTAGATGATGACCTCGCCTCTTGTGCCCTTCATCCGACGGACGAGGCTGAGCGGTCTCGTTTGTATAAAGCCCTCGTTTTGGCCTTCACGCCGCATTCTCTGTTTCATCGCGCGTCCTCTGTCGAAGCTGCCTGCTGCTAGCTTACTCCGGCGACTCCCAGTGCTTGCTTTCCGGTGGTTTTCGAGTTCCTGGGCTTCTTTCCTTTGATCTTCCCTAAGTAAGCTTCTTCTCTTCTCTCGTCCCCTTGTTTCCGAGTATTGCTAGGCTTCCTTCCCTTCTTGAGTCATGGCGAGCACTTCTGCACCCGCTACCGAGGTTCTCGGTCCGTGGTATATGAGTATGGAGAGTAGGTTAGATGAGGAGCACGCCCGGCGCGTTGTTAGGACCTACGGGATCCCGCACGACCATGAAATAGTTGTAGCCAACCCGCCGATCGGTACAATTTGTTTTTTTCTGGACTAATTCCAGGGCGGCCATAGATTTCCTACTCATCCATTTATTTTGGAAGTTTGTAATTATTTCCGCATCCCGCTCGGCCAACTTGTGCCGAATTCCTTTAGGCTACTGAGCGGGATTGTCGTCCTCTTTAGGCTGCACAGTATCCCACTTGACCCCAGAATATTCCACTACTTCTTCTACCCCAAACAATCCGAGTTGGGTACTTTTATTTTCCAAAGTAGAATAGGCTTCAAATTTTTTGAGAACATGCCGACCTCCAACAAGCACTGGAGGGAGTTCTTCTTCTATATACGACTTCCCGAGCGGCCAGCATTCAGAACCAAATGGCAGACCGCTGTGCCGACCCAGCCGGAGCTCGGCAAATTCAGAAGGAATCCGGCCTACCTCCATGCGGCAAATTGCTTGTCCGGTCAGCGGTACAAAATCGACCAGTTGCTTCTCAAGGGGGTGTTGTACATTTTTGGATTATCTCCCGTTCGGGCCAACCTCCCCTACCGCATGGGTAAGGACTCTTTACTCCCTTCGCCTTTTTTGTCTAACTGATTTTAATTTCTTCCACTGCAGCTGAAGTCATGTGGCGCTCCAAGGCTACCGATCATCTGAAATTGAAGGCCGTGGAAATTGAGGCGGCTACCAAAAAAGAACTCGCCGCACGGGGTCTTATCCCCAGCCGCCAACCCGCTTCAACGGAGGTTGAGGCGGATCCTGTTTCCTCTGCTCCAGCCGAGCTGGGAGTCCCCCAGGCCGGGGATTCGCCACTGGAGGTTCGGCGGAAACGCCGAAGAGAGTCCAGCCTTCCGCCGACCCCAGAGGGCGAACCGTAGGCGCCGATCGAGATCGCACGCCTTCGCAGATCATGACCCCCGTGGCCTCGCCCACCGCACAGCCCTTTGGCTCTCCTCCACGGACTCGTCGTCGCTTACGACGGTTGGGCGAAACTTCAACCATAGGGGAGTCCTTGGGCCAGGCGACTGCGGCTGAGGAAGTGCCGGCCGGCCACCCGACCATCAAGACTACCCTTCGATTCCCGTCGGAGGAATATTTATTGTCTGCCGATCGGCCATCAAGCCCCGTTCATGAAATAACCTTGACGGGTCCGCTCGCCAAACTTTTCGAGGACTCCCAGATTCGGGTGGCCCTCATGACGCCCAAGCAGCTCGGCGATAACCACATGCAGCAGGCCACTCAGGTAGGTTCATTTTTCTTCCTGTGCCATTCTACTGTTCGGTTCCTGATTTTATTATTTCCCTTACAGTATTGGGCTGAGCAAATCGCCACTAGCCATCGGCTGGCCGAGCTGGAGGATCTTATGGAAAAGCTCCAAGTCTCAGGGGGTCCATCGGCCGAGCGGGAGAAACAAGCCCGCGAGGCCGAACAGAAGAAGGCCGCCGACCTGGCTACTGAGGTGGCTCGACTTGAAGGCTTGGTGAAGAAGCACGACGAAGACGTGAAACGCGCCAGTAGCCGGAAGAAGTGGGCGATCGCTGATCTGGACAAGATGAAAGTTGAAGTCCGAGCCCTGGATCAGCGATCTAAGGAGCTGGAAGCCCAACTAACCACCGAACGGGATGGGCGCTCAGCTGAACGCACTAAAGCGGAGGTGGACCAGAAAGTTCTTCAAGATTCACTGATTGCCTCCCGAGCGGCGCTCAGAAAGTACAAGGAAAGGGAGCCGAGTCGTCTGGCTGCTGCATGTCAAGATTACCTCCGCTCGGAGAGGTTCGGCACGAAATTTGGTGGCAGCGTCTCTTCAACCTTTGCCGAGGCCGTTAAGGTCACTATGGCCTACTTGAAGAAGGGTGGCCACCTTCCTGCGGGAATGCACATTCCCGCCTCCGATCTGGCAGCCATGATAGACGACATTCCGGACGGTTTCTTCAACTTCAAAGACCCCGAGTGAAGAGTGTTCCTCGTCTCTATCATGTTTTTGCGTTTCTTACGCCCAGCGCAACTTTTTGTACTTGCCGTCTGGCATGCTTTCCCTTTAATGCAATTATGTCTTTGCTTGCGTCTTCCTGATCCTTATCCATAATATTCTTCTGTTTGCTTAACGTTTATGCTTAGAGTTAATCATGCTCTAAGTGTTCTCCGTCATGCGGCGGATCAGCTTAACCCATAAAACAAAGTCCGAGCGGGATGGCCTACTCGCTATGCACGTATCTAGCCAGTGCGAAGTCGACAAACGCCAAGTATTGAAGGACCGATGCCCGAGCGGGCCTAAATGTTTTAATACTTGTGGTTTCCGCGGTTTCTTATTCTCTGATATTCGTTCGTCCGCCCGAGGTATTTATAGTCGCCGGACCGACTCTTGATTTTTAACGATGGTGCTCGTCAGTTTTCCGCTCGGTTTTTATAGACGCCGGCTCGTCTCTCGATTTTTAACGACGGAGCTCGTCGGTTTTCCGCTCGGTTTTTATAGACGCCGGCTCATCTCTCGATTTTTAACGACGGAGCTCGTCGGCGCGGATATTTATAGCCGGTCGGCGCGGCTCTCGATCTTTAACGACGGAGCTCATCGGTCTTTCGCTCGGGGATTTATAGACGCCGGCTCGTCTCTCGATTTTTAACGTCGGAGCTCGACGGCGCGGATATTTATAGCCGGTCGGCGCGGCTCTCGATCTTTAACGACGGAGCTCGTCGGCGCGGATATTTATAGCCGGTCGGCGCGGCTCTCGATCTTTAACGACGGAGCTCGTCGGCACGGATATTTATAGCCGGTCGGCGCGGCTCTCGATCTTTAACGTCGGAGCTCGACGGTCTTCCGCTCGGATTTATAGACGGCGGCTCGCTCTCGATCTTTAACGTCGGAGCTCGGCGACGCGGATATTTAGCCTACGCGGCGCTCTTCGATCTCGGAGCTCGTCGGCGCGGATATTTATAGCCGGTCGGTAGCGGCTCTCGATCTTTAACGGCGGGCTCGTCGGCGCGGATATTTATAGCGGTCGGCGCGGCTCTCGATCTTCGCCGGGCTCGGCGGTCTTCCGCTCGAGGATTTATAGCCGGCTCGTCTCGATCTTTAACGTCGGAGCTCGGCGACGCGGATATTTATAGGCCGGAGCGGCTCTCGATCTTTAACGCCGGAGCTCGTCGGAGCGGATATTTATAGCCGGTCGGCGGCTCTCGATCTTTAACGTCGGAGCTCGGCGGTCTTCCGCTCGAGGATTTATAGCCGGCTCGTCTCGATCTTTAACGTCGGAGCTCGGCGGCGCGGATATTTATAGCGGTCGGCGCGGCTCTCGATCTTTAACGCCGGGAGCTCGTCGGCGCGGATATTTATAGCGGTCGGGCGCGGCTCTCGATCTTTAACGGCGGAGCTCGTCGGTAGCGGATATTTATAGCGGTCGGCGTGGCTCTCGATCTTCGCGTCGGAGCTCGGCGGTCTTCGCTCGAGGATTTATAGGCGGCTCGTCTCGATCTTTAACGTCGGAGCTCGGGGATATTCCGGTCGGAGCGGCTCTCGATCTTTAACGACGGGCTCGTCGGTAGCGGATATTTATAGCCGGTCGGCGGCTCTCGATCTTTAACGGAGCTCGTCGGCGCGGATATTTATAGTCGGTCGGCGCGGCTCTCGATCTTTAACGACGGAGCTCGTCGGCGCGGATATTTATAGCCGGTCGGCGCGGCTCTCGATCTTTAACGACGGAGCTCTTCGGCACAGATATTTATAGCCGGTCGGCGCGGCTCTCGATCTTTAACGACGGAGCTCGTCGGGCTTTTAAGCCTAATTTGGACAACGTTTTCCTGGCCGAACGGCACAGGGTCTTTGGAATTGAGCCTTTGGCTCGTACAATATACCTCCGGCTGAGCAGCTCGGGGCCTTCGTCGTCAAGCATTTGGCTCCGATAATTTACCTCCGGCCGAGCGGCACGGGGCCTTCGGACTTGAGCATTTTGCTCAAATAATTTACCTCCGGCCGAACGGCTCGGGGCCTTCGATCCTCGAGATTTTGTCTCGGCTAATATACCTCCGTCCGAACGGTACGGGGCCTTCGATACTCGAGCCTTTGGCTCGGATAATTTACCACCGGCCGAACGGCACGGGGCCTTCGGACTTGAGCATTTTGCTCGAATAATTTACCTCCGGCCGAACGGCTCGGGGCCTTCGATCCTCGAGACTTTGGCTCGGCTAATATACGTCCGTCCGAACGGTACGGGGCCTTCGATACTCGAGCCTTTGGCTCGGATAATTTACCACCGGCCGAACGGCACGGGGCCTTTGGATAACCAACCGTTCGGCTATGAACACAGAATGCCTTGGGAATAATTTGTTTCCTTCCGCATCCTTGAGGTAATAAGCGCCCGAACGGAGCTTCTCGACCACTTCTTCTTTCTGTTCGTCCTCCAGGTCGGCGACAATAAAGGTTGTAGCCTCCGATCGGCTCGGATGGATCTGAACCTCCTCCTTTTCATCATAAATTAAAGCAGGAGGTTTCTCGGTTATGGCGTGTACCTCGATCCGTGGAGCCTTTCGCGCGGCGCTGGATTCGGCTCGGACCATTTCCACATAGCATTTTCGAGCGGCTAACTGATCTCCTCGCACTTCACCGATTTTGTCCTCGACCGGGAATTTGATCTTCTGATAGAACGTCGACACAACAGATCGGAATTCACTTAACGCCGGTCGCCCCAGTATCACGTTGTAGGATGAAGGGGAGTCGACCACCACAAAGTTTGTTGTCCTCGTTCTCCGGAGCGGTTCTTCCCCTAAGGAGATAGCCAGTCTTACCTGTCCGACCGGAAGAACCTCATTGCCCGTAAACCCGTAGAGGGGGGTTGTCATGGGCAGCAGCTCGGCTTGATTGATTTGTAGTTGATCAAAAGCCTTTCTGAAGATGATGTTGACCGAGCTGCCAGTGTCAATGAAGATATGGTGGATGGTGTAGTTGGCTATCACCGTTTTGATGATAAGGGCATCATCATGCGGCACTTCAACTCCCTCCAGATCCTTGGGCCCGAAACTGATCTCGGGTCCGCTCGCCTTCTCTTGGCTGCAACCCACCTCATGGATTCTGAGCTGCCGGGCGCTTGCCTTTCTCGCCCTGTGTGAATCTCCTCCGGTCGGCCCACCCGCAATAATATTGATTTCTCCCCGGGAGGTGTTGTTTTTGTTCTCCTCCTCCCGAGCGGACTGCCTAGGTCGCTCATTGGACCTTCGAGAGTGATCTTCATGCCTTGGAGGGAAACGCTGTTCGGGAGATCTTCTATATGTTCGCCGACCGGACTCTTGATGCCGCTGTCGGCGGTCGGGTGAAGGCGATCGACGAGGGCCACCCCGTCGTACGGGATGGGTGATTGAAGGCAGGCCCCGACAGTCGCGGGTGTTGTGGGAGTCAGTATTATGGAAAGAGCAAAACATTGGGGTCCATACCCTCTTTTTCTTCATCTTTGGCCGCTCGGCCGCTACTTCTTGGACCACCGGGGACTTTACATGATGTGCCCGGGATGCCTCAACTCTTGGTCCTCTTGGTGGCTGATGGGCAGCGGGCTGCTTCCGTTCGGCATGGGCCAGACGTTCGGCATGAGTTTCCTTCCGTCGGGTAGCCTCCGCCTCTTCCACATTTATATACTCATTCGCCCGGTGTAGCATGTGGTCGTAGTCTCTGGGCGGTTTGCGAATGAGCGCGCGGAAGAAGTCACCTTCCGCGAGGCCTTGCATGAAGGCGTTTACCATTGTCTCCGAGGTGGCTGTGGGGATGTCCATCGCTACCTGATTAAATCGCTGTATATACGCCCGGAGAGATTCTCTTGGTTCTTGTTTGATGGTGAACAGGCTGACGCTTGTCCTTTGATAACGTCGGCTGCTCGCAAAGTGATGAAGAAATGCCTTTCGGAACTCCGGGAAACTAGTGATAGAGTCGTCCGGCAGCCTCCGAAACCACCTATGTGCAGATTCCGATAGAGTGGTGAGAAATACCCGGCACTTTACGCCATCGGAGTACTAATGCAAGGTGGCGATGCTGTCGAACTTCCCCAAGTGATCGTCGGGGTCAGTCGTCCCATTGTAAACTCCGATCGGCGGTGGTGTATAGTATTTTGGTAACGGATCCCGATGTAACTGTCGGTGAACCTGCTCGGGTGGTGCGTTCGCTAGGGAGCTTTGCCCTTCCTATGATCCCGAACAGGAGGCTCATCGGATGAAGATCCTTGCTCCCGTGGTAGGCGCTATTTCGGGGAGTACGGAAGAGTGCACGAGGAACCCTCTGTTGAAACATATTCGGGTGGTGCCTTGCGCCGAGGTTGTTTCTTTGTTGCGCTCGCTCGACCTATGCTTTCTCCTTTTCTGCGCTTGCCTTGGCTGCCCTCGCCTCGACTATAGCGTCAAACTCTTCTTGTGAGAGTGCCACGGTATGTAGTCTTCAGCCTCGCCCATTGCCTGCCTCGGATGCGGTGTGTTCCTGACGGCGCCAAATTGATCTGTCGAACACAGGTCAATGGGCCGGGATGTGGCGCTCCCTCTTGTATCCTCGAATGCTCGCGAACTCGCAACAAAACCGAAATGGGAGGGGATGTCCGGCGGCCCTCCAGCTCAAGTCAGGCGAAGGAATAAGAAAGCGGCTGAGAAAATGGAGACTTGTCTACCTTCGGTTGAAGAAATGGAGGCCTTATATAGACCTCTCGAAGGAGCCTGGGCACACCAATCAAAGCGATCACCTGCTTTCGACCATGCCTAGGTGTGGGCCTGTCAGAAGGGCATCCATAAGACCATACTGCTACTGTATCAACCTGTCCGTGACGTGATGGTGGGGCCTTTAATAGTGCCATCTTGCGTATAGTCTAATCATCATGCCTTTGCTGACATATCATATCCCGAGCCGAGCGAATAGGCCGCTCGGCTAACCACTGTTCCCTCGCCACGATTCTGGCCGAGCGGACACCTCCACTCGGCCATTCTGTCCACGGCCGAGCGGACACCTCCGCTCGGCCACTTGGCTCCGGTTCTTCTGCTTTAGCGTCGGAAACCCAAACCTTTGGCTGGGTAATCTCTGGTTCCACTCGGACGGGACCCCATCTGTGGGTCCCCCATTCTTACCGCTGGATCAGTATAGAAGGTGGGTATAGGTGGGTATAGAACTCTATAAATAAGAGGCTACGATAGGGACCGAGAGGAGGAATTGGTTTTGGTCTCCCGATAAAATTAAGCATCCCGTGTTCGCCCCGAGCACACAACTTAATTTTATCAATAATAATTCATTCCACTAGAGAACTATTATTGAACTACCGCACCAATCCCAAATTACATTTTTGGGCTCCTTCTTATTATGAGTGTGTTAGTCTCCCTGTGTTTAAGATATCGAATGTCCACTAATTAAGTGTGATCCTGTCCGAACCAAGAGTCAGTGGACGCTGGGCACGTGGCGCTCTCTGCTGGATCCTCGAGTGCTCCGGTGAACCTGCAACAAAACCGAGCCGGGAGGGGTGTCCCGGCGACGGTCCTCCGACGCTCAAGTCAGGCGAGGAATGACAAAAAGGTGGCCTCAAGATGAAGACGTGCATACCTCCGGTGAAGAAATTGAGGCCTTATATAGACCCCTCGAAGAAGCCTGGGCGCGCCAATCAAAGCAATCACCTGCATTTGACCATGCCCAGGCATGGGTCTGTCAGAAGGGCCATGCCCAGATATGGATCCGTCAGAAAAGGCGTCCCTGAGGCCATACTGCTACTGTATCAACCTTTCCATGATGTGACGGCGAGATCCTCCATCGTGCGATCTTGTGTACGGCCTAATCATCAGACATGCTTCTACCGATATCCCATATTCCGAGCCGAGCGCATAGGCCGCTCGGCCACCTTTTTGTCCCCTCGCCCTTATTTTGTCCGGGCGGGTTGCCCGCTCGGCTCTTTGGCCCCTGCCGTTCGGGCTCCCGGTCAGCCCTTCGATCCTCCTGCCTTGGCGTCGGACACCCAACCCCATGGATGGGTTATCTCTAACTCCGCTCGGACCAACCCGGCTGATCGGCTCGGCCTTTAACCGCTTAGTCAGCCCTTCATCGGTTCTCAAGCTAAGACCCTTCAGGAAGTGGGTCCCCCATTCTTACTGTCGGATCACTTGCCTTCCCTTCAAGTCTAGTCGAAGGAGGCAGTGAGTCCGACTGACTGGACTATATGTGTCCGAGCGGGCGGTCGCCGCTTCCATAATCTTCCTTTTAGCCGTTCGGCCCTTATGCCGGATTCAGCCGCTCGGCTCTTCGTTTCGGATGCCTTGTTGTTCAACGTGGACGTTTGCTTGCTTAAATCTTCTCGAAAATCGCGCAAATCCTTCCCATTAAGTCGCAGCATGCGCGGTATGACGCGCATTAATTGCGCCTAGTGGCAAGGCGCCACGTGGCTCTTCTCACGTGGCGGCGATGCTTAGTACGATGGGACGCGATTGCTTTGAAATAGACGGTCGGATGAGGGCCTCGTCTTTCGTGACCTGCATCCGACGGCGGAGGCCAACCAACCTCGGCAGTATAAAGCCTCCGTCTACTTCCTTCGCCGCATGCTTGCTCGTGCGTTGTCCTTCCGCCTCTTCTTCTGCTGCGACCTCCGACGATCCAGTTCCTGTTTTTCGGCGGCTACCAACCCACCGGTGATCTTTTCCGCCCGTTTCCTTCTCAGTGAGTCTTCTCCCTTCGTTTACAAGGTCCTCCCAAGTCGTTTTGCCTCTTTCGTTCCCGTTCCTCTGTTTTCTTGCCCTCTTATTGCTTCTCCGAGATGGCAAGCTCCTCTGAGCCCGCTGTTGGTGTTCATGGCCCTTGGTATATGACCATGGAGAGTCGGTTTGATTAAGAGGGCGCTCGGCATCTTGTTCGGACGTATGGGATCCCTGATGACCACGAAATAATTATAGCCAGCCCGTCCGATCGGCCCCATAACCCGCCGATCGGCACCATTTGCTTTTTTCTAGACCAATTCCAGGGCGGCCTTAGATTTCCTACCCATCCATTCATTTTGGAGGTTTGTAATTATTTCCGCATCCCGCTCGGCCAGCTTGTGCCGAACTCCTTTAGGTTGCTGAGCGGGGTGGTTGTCCTCTTTAAGCTGCATAGTATCCCACTTGACCCCAAAATATTCCACTTCTTCTTCTACCCCAAACAATCCGAGTTGGGCACTTTCATTTTCCAGAGTAGAATAGGCTTTAAATTTTTTGATAATATGCCGACCTCCAACAAGCACTGGAAGGAATTTTTCTTCTACATCCGACTTCCCGAGCGGCCGGCATTTCGAACCAAATGGCAGACCATTGTGCCGACTCAGTCGGAGCTCGGCAAGTTCAGAAGCAATCCAGCCTATCTTCATGCAGCGAACTGGTTGTCTGGTCAGCGATACAAGATCGACCAGTTGCTGCTCAAGGGGGTGTTATATATTTTTGGATTATCTCCCGTTCGGGCCAATCTTCCCTACCGTATGGGTAAGAGACTCTTTACTCCCTTCACCTTTTTTATCTAACTGATTTTAATTTCTCCTATTGCAGCTGAAGTCATGTGGCGCTCCAAAGCTACCGCTCATCTGAAACTGAAGGCCGTGGAGATCGAGGCGACCACCAAAAAGGAGCGGCGGGTCTCATCCCACCGCCTCTGCGGGAGAGGGGCGCGTCCGCCCACAAGCAGATCTTGCCCATCCGCTTCAACGGAGGTTGAGGCGGATCCTATTTCCTCGGCTCCCGCCGAGTCCGGGGATCCACCGCTAGAACTTCGGCGAAAACGTCGAAGAGACTCCGGTCCTCCGCCACCCCAAGAGGGGGAACCACATGAGCCGATCGGCGTAACTTCGCCCGATCGCACGCCGTCGCAGATCGGGACTCCTGTGACATCGCCTCCTGCGCAGCCCACCGACTCTCCTCCCCGGACTCGTCGCCGCTTACATCGGTTGGGCGAAACTTTCACCATAGGGGACTGCAGAAGCGGCGTCCGGCCATCCAACCATCAAGACTACCCTCCGATTCCCATCGGAGGAATATTTACTGTCCGTCGATCGGCCTTCGAGCCCAGTTCACGAAATAACCCTGACCGGTCCGCTCGCCAAGCTCTTCGAGGACGCCCAGATTCAGGTGGCCCTCATGACGCCCAAGCAGCTCGGCGATAACAACATGCAGCAGGCCACACAGGTAAATTCATCTTTCTTCATGTGACATGCTATTGTTTGATTCCTGATTTCATTATTTCCTTACAGCGTTGGGCTGAGCAAATCGCCACCAGCCAACGGCTAGCCGAGCTGGAGGATCTCCTGGAAAAACTCCAAGTATCGGGGGGTCCATCGGCCGAGCGGGAGAAACAAACCCTCGAGGCCGAACAGAAGAAGGCTGCCGATCTGGCTACAGAGGTGGCCCGACTCGAGGACGGGGACGTGAAGCGCGCCAGTGGCCGGAAGAGGCGAGCGATTGCTGATCTGGATAAAATGAAAGTCGAAGTCCGGGCCCTAGATCAGCAGTCTAAGAAGCTAGAGGCCGAGCTGAATGCCGAGCGAGAGATCCGTTCGGCAGAGCGCACAAAGGCCGAGGTGGACTTGAAGGCTGTTCAAGACACCTTAACCGCTTCCCGAGCAGCACTCAGAAAATATAAAGAGGGAGAGCCGAGTCGCCTAGCAGCCGCGCGCCAGGAATACCTCCACTCGGAGAGGTTCGGCCTAAAATTCGGTGGCAACGTCTCTTCCACTTTCGCCGAAGCGGTCAAGGTCACCGTGACATACTTGAACAAAGGGGGCCACCTTCCCGAGGGAATGCATATTCCCGCCTCCGACCTGGCGGCCATGATTGATGATATTCCCGATGCCTTCTTCAGCTTTGAAGACCCTGAGTGAGGCAGGTTATTTCGGGTACCTTCTGTATTTCATCCGCTCGGCGGATGTAAAATTTTTGTGGGTGCCGTTCGGCATAATTCTTCTTCTAAAGAAACGTTGCTCCTTTGTTTGTTTTCCTACTCATTGTCCATAATATTCTTCTGTTTGCTTAACGTTGATACTTAGAGTCAGTCCCGCTCTTAAGGGTTCTCCTTCACGCGTCCGATCGGCTTGGCACATTGCATAGGGTCCGAGCGAGGTAGCCTACTCACTTTGCACGTATCCTGCCTGCGTGAAGTCCACAAAGCCGAGTATCGAAGGACCAACTCCCAATCGGGCCTGAATTTTTTAATATTTGTAGTTTCCACGGTCTTTGATATTTGTTCTTCCGCTCGGGATGTTTATAGCCGATCGGCGCGGCTCTCGATTTTTAATGACGGTGCTCGTCGGCGCGGATGTTTATAGCCGATCGGCGCGGCTCTCGATTTTTAACGACGGTGCTCGTCGGCGCGGATGTTTATAGCCGATCGGCGCGGCTCTCGATCTTTAATGACGGTGCTCGTCGGCACGGATGTTTATAGCCGATCGGCGCGGCTCTCGATCTTTAACGACAGTGCTCGTCGGCGCGGATGTTTATAGCCGATCGGCGCGGCTCTCGATCTTTAACGACGGTGCTCGTCGGCGCGGATGTTTATAGCCGATCGGCGCGGCTCTCGATCTTTAACGGCGGTGCTCGTCGGCGCGGATGTTTATAGCCGATCGGCGCGGCTCTCGATCTTTAACGACGGTGCTCGTCGGCGCGGATGTTTATAGCCGATCGGCGCGGCTCTCGATCTTTAACGACGGTGCTCGTCGGCGCGGATGTTTATAGCCGATCGGCGCGGCTCTCGATCTTTAACGACGGTGCTCGTCGGCGCGGATGTTTATAGCCGATCGGCGCGGCTCTCGATCTTTAACGACGGTGCTCGTCGGCGCGGATGTTTATAGCCGATCGGCGCGGCTCTCGATCTTTAACGACGGTGCTCGTCGGTCTTCCGCTCGGAGGGTTTATAGACGCCGGCTCGTCTCTACGGTTTAACGTCTGGGCTAGACGGCCTTCGAGGTTGACTCCTTACCAGGTCAAGCGACCTTGGCCTTCATATCCCGCGCTTGAACAATATTTATGCCCGGCCGAACAGCACGGGTCATTCGCTCGCGAACCTGATCGGCAGGGAGGCTTTCACTATTCGGGTGCTTGGCTCGGATAATTCCTATGCCCCTTTTACCCAAGAACGTACTCCTGGCCGAACGGCTCAGGGTCTGCTCCGAGCATTTTGGCTCGGATAATTTATATCCGTCCGAATGGTACGGGGCTTCCGTTTTTAGAGCGTTTGGCGCCAATTTGATCCGTATACCTCCGGCCGAGCGGTTCGGGGCCTTCGTTGTCGAGCACTTGGCTCGGAAAACCATATACCTGGCCGACCGGCTCCGGCCTTCGCTCCAGGCAATAACCTCCCTCTATCATCCTGAGCAACGCAGGGCTTTGGTTTCCTTCCTGCCACACTAGTATGCAGCCCGGCCGAACTGCTCGGGGTCTTCGATTTCGAATGCTGCTTTTATTCTATACGCAGCCCGGCCGAACGGCCTGGGGTCTTCGAGCTCCCGGCTCGGATACAAACCTCCCGGCCGATCGGCTCGGGGCCTTCGTTTACGATGATAATGCCTTATATTCGCTCTTTTGACTTTTCATCTCTGCATTTCAAGTATTTAGTCGAAAAATGAAATACACGGTGATTTACGGTGATACACCTTTCACCCTTGGTAAAGTGGAGGTGGTTCGCTCCACGGCCTATCTAGCTGCCGTCCCAGATAATACGCGCCCGAGCGGAGCCTTTCGATGATTTTGAAAGGGCCCGCCCATGGAGCTTCAAGCTTGCCGGCGTCGCCGGCTTGACTTTCTTCGGGACAAGATCGCCGACTTGAACGATCTGGGAATTACGCGACGGTTGTAGTTTTGCTTCATCCGACGGTATGCCATCAGCCGAACAGACGCCTTTGCCCTCTCCTTTTCTACCAAGTCCACTCCATGTTTCTTCGTTGGCGTTGTCATCATCATAGCTCTGGATCTGCCGACTTCGACCGGTATGACGACCTCACCGCCATATACCAAATGGAACGGTGTGACTCCCGTCCCTTCTTTTGGCGTCGTTCGGATAGCCCACAAGACGCTCGGCACTTCATCCGGCCAACTCCCTCCCAAATGGTCGAGCCGAGCCTGAAGAATCCGAAGAATTTCTCGACTTGACCGTTGCTCGAGGATAGGCCACGGACGTGAAATGTTGCTCAATCCGTAGCTTTTGCACCAATCCTCTAACATCTTCCCTGTGAACTGCCGCCCGTTGTCGGACACTAGTCGGCGAGGATGCCGAACCGACAAATGATGTGTTGCGATGAATTTTTAACCATCTTGGCTAGCGCCTCGGCCTCCACCCACTTGGAGAAATAGTCTACCGCCACTAGTAAAATTTCCTCTGCCGTCGCCATCGGAAATGGGCCCACAATATCCATTCCCATTGATCGAGCGGACATGAGATGGTTGATGCCTTCATCTCCTCTGGGTCGGTGGGAGAAGTTGTGATACTTCGGCATGACGTGGAGACGGTCTGAGCGGCATCTGTTTGTAAAGTTGGCCAAAGTATCCGGCCAAGAGGATCTTCTTGGCCAATGAGCGTCCGCCCGGATGACCCCCGCATGATCCTTGATGTACTTCCTGGAGGATGTAAGCTGAGTCCTCCGAGCTTACGCATTTCAGCAAAGGGCGCGAGAAAGCTTTCTTGTAAAGCTGATCTCCGATGAGTGTGACCCGACCGGCTCTTCTTCCGAGGAGCCGGGCTGCATATTCATCGGATGGTGTGGTGCCCGAGCGGAGGAATTCTATAATAGGTGTCCTCCAGTCACTTGGAAATGCGAGGCCTTGCATCCGGTCGACATGCGCCACTAGTAGCGTTTTTTCAATTGGTTGCTGAACGGCGACCGGCGTTATTGAGCTCGCTAGTTTGGCTAACTCATCGACAGCCTGGTTCTCCGTTCGGGGGATCTTCTGAATAAGTACCTCTCGGAAAGTAGCTTTGAGTTTTCAAAGGCCTCAGCGTAGAGTTTGAGCCGAACGCGTTGATTTCAAAGGTGCCGGAAAGTTGCTGAGTGGTGTCACCCGAGCTGCTCCCACATGCCGTCTGCTTGCAATCCGGCTATGAGGGCCTCATACTCTGCTTCATTGTTAGTAGCTTTGTAATCTAGCCGGACGGATAGGTGCATCTTTTCTTCATGAGGTGAGAGTAGTAATATTCCGATCCCACTTCCAAGCCGAGTGGAGGATCCATCCACATATATTCTCCACATAGCTTCCGGCTCTGGCCTTTGCACTTCGGTCACAAAATCAGCCAAGGATTGGGCTTTAATCGCCGAGCGGGGCTGATATTGGATGTCAAATTCACTTAATTCTGTCGTCCACTTGATAAGCCGTCCGGACGCTTCTGGATTCAACAGCACTCTTCCAAGTGGACTGTTCGTCCGGACAATAATGGTATGAGCCAAGAAATATGGTCGCAGGCGCCGAGCGGCTAGAACTAAAGCAAAGGCCAACTTCTCAAGCCCAGTGTAGCGAGATTCAGCATCTTTTAAAATGTGGCTTAGAAAATACACCGGCTGTTCTTCGCCGTTCGCCCTCACAAGTGCTGAGCCTACAGCATGCTCAGTTGACGACAGATACATATAAAGTGACTCACCCCCGACCGGCTTGGCTAACACTGGTAGAGAATTAAGATATGTCTTCAACTCTTCAAATGCTCGGTCACATTCTTCATCCCACTGGAATTTAGTAGCCTTGCGCAGGATCTTGAAGAATGGCAGGCTCCGGTCGGCAGTTCTGGAGATGAATCTCGATAGAGCGGTTATCTGACCGGTCAACCTTTGCACTTCTCTTGTATTTCTTAGGGGCGGCATGTCTTGCAGTGCTTTAATCTTGCTGGGATTTGCTTCAATTCCCCGCTCGGTCACTATATACCCCAGAAAACACCCTCCTTTGGCTCCGAACAGGCACTTTTGGGGGTTTAGTTTGACTCCATATTTGCGCAGCGTTCGGAAGGTTTCTTCCATATCCTTGAAAAGATCGGCCGCTCGGACGGATTTGATAAGAATGCCGTCCACATAAACTTCCAGATTCCGCCCGATCTGCTCCTTGAAAACCTTGTTCATCAAGCGTTGATAGGTGGCTCCGGCATTCTTCAATCCGAACGGCATCACATTGTAACAATAGCACGTCAGCCGTTACGAAGCTTACTTTTTCTTGGTCTTCTCGGGCGAGCGGTACTTGATGATATCCTTGGTAAGCATCAAGCATGCAAATTAGTTCGCAGCCGGCCGTGGAGTCCACCAACTGATCTATCCGGGGCAGAGGATAAAAATCCTTGGGGCATGCCTTGTTTAAATCTCGAAAGTCGATGCAGACCCTCCACTTGCCGCCCGGCTTGGAGACCAAGACTACGTTGGCCAGCCAGCTCGGGTACTGCACCTCGCGTATGTGGCCGGCCTTCAGAAGTTTTTCCACCTCCGCCCGGATAATGGCATTCTGCTCGGCGCTGAAGTCCCTTTTTCTCTGCTTCACTGGTCGAGCGTCCGGTCGGACATGCAATTCATGCTGCGCTAGGCTCGGCGAAATTCCAGGTAACTCATGTGTCGACCAAACGAAGACATCATGATTTCGTTGGAGGCATTGAATCAGCTTCTCCTTCTGTTCTTTCCCCAGATCAGAGGCGATAAAAGTCGTGGCCTCCGATCGGGTCGGATGGATCTGGACTTCCTCCTTTTCATCATAAATTAAAGCAGGAGGTTTCTCGGTTATGGCGTGTACCTCAATTCGGGGCGCCTTCCGAGCGGAACAAGCTTCTGCTCTATATAGCACCGCCGAGCTGCTAGCTGATCTCCCCGCACTTCTCCTACTTTGTCCTCCACGGGGAACTTTATCTTCAGGTGGAAGGTTGAGACAACCGCTCGGAATTCGCCGAGCGCCGGTCGTCCCAAAATGACGTTGTAGGATGAGGGAGAGTCGACCACCACGAAGTTTATTGTCCTGGTCCTCCTGAGCGGCTCTTCTCCCAGCGAGGTGGCCAGCCGGATTTGTCCGACCGGCTGAACTTCGTTGCCCGTAAACCCGTAGAGTGGGGTCGTCATGGGCAGCAGCTCGGCTCGATCAATTTGCAGCTGATCGAACGCCTTCTTGAATATGATGTTGACCGAGCTCCCTGTGTCAACAAATATGCGGTGAATGGTGTAATTTGCTATTACCGCTTTAATGAGCAATGCGTCGTCGTGGGGCACTTCAACTCCTTCTAAGTCCCCGGGTCCGAAAGTGATTTCCGGCCCACTTGCCCGCTCTTGGCTGCAGCCGACTGCGTGGATCTGCAGCTGACGGACGCCCGCCTTTCTGGCTCGGTTGGAATCTCCTCCGGTCGGCCCACCAGCAATAACGTTGATCTCGCCTCGGGAAGTATTGCTCCTATTTTCCTCCTCCCGAGCGGACGGTCGTGACCGTTCTCTGGACGCCCGGCGATTCTCCTACCTCGGGGATCGGTGCCGATCGGGTGTCTGCTGGTGTTGTCCCTCAGTGCGGGTCCGGTCAGCTTCATGAGTCCTACGTCTCCTGTCGATGGGAGGCGACCGTCGTTCGGCTTTCCTGGGAACAGGATTGGACACAAAGGGAAGGCTTCGGCAATCCCTCGTGTTGTGCGTATCCGTCTGGTGGAATTTGCAGAACATAGGGGTCCACCTCTTCTTTGGCTTGGGCGGGCCACTTCTTGTACGTGCGATCCGACGTGAGGGCGAATTGCTTGACCCTCGGTCCTCTGGGTGGGTGAGCAGCGGTGTCTGTTTCCGCTCGGCATGAGTAGGTGCGCGCTCCTTTTTCCGAGCGGCTTGCGCTTCTTCCACATTTATATATTCGTTAGCCCGATGTAGCATGTGATCATAATCTCGGGGCGGCTTTCGGATGAGCGACCGGAAGAAGTCCCCATCCACAAGGCCTTGTGTGAAGGCATTCATCATCGTCTCCGATGTGGCCGTTGGGATATCCATCGCCACTTGGTTGAATCGCTGAATATAGCCTCGAAGCGATTCTCTCGGCTCTTGCTTGATGGCGAATAAGCTGACACTTGTCTTTTGATAACGCCGACTACTGGCGAAATGGTGGAGGAAGGCCGTTCGGAATTCCTTGAAGCTCGTGATGGATCCGTCCGGCAACCTTCGAAACCACCGTTGAGCCGATCCCGAGAGGGTGGTAAGGAAAACTCTACACTTTACTCCATCTGTGTACTGATGGAGCGTGGCTGTATTATCGAACTTACCCAGATGATCATCCGGGTCCGTTGTTCCATTGTATTCGTCGATCGTCGGAGGCACGTAGTGCTTGGGCAGAGGGTCTCGTAGGATAACCTCCGAAAATTGGCGATTGATCCGCTCGGGGGAGGAGTCCGCTCGGGGAGCTTTCCCCTTCCTGTCATCCCGCCTTGGCATTTCATTTGAGGAAGATCCTCTATCTCTTCGGGCTGGTATGGCTTCAGGGGTGCGAAACAAGGCCCGATGGAATGCGACGGTGGTTGGAGGTGCTTCCGCTCGGCCACCAGACGCAGATGTTGCTTGTTGCTCCGCTCGGCGGATGCTTTTGTTTTGCTCCATGAGTTTGGCGGCCCTCATCTCGACGCGAGCCTCGAGTTCTTCTGTTGAAAGCGTCACCGTGTGTTGTCGTCCGCCCTCGTCCATTGTCTCCGATCGGATGCGGGAGCGTTCCACAGCGGCGCCAATTTGATCTGTCCGAACCAAGAGTCGGGCGCTGGGCACGTGGCACTCTCTGGATCCTGATGCACGTGGATCCCCGACCGGTCGGAGGGTGTCCGGCGTCCTCACGCTCAAGTCAGGCGAGGAATGACAAAAAGGTGGCCTCAAGATGAAGACGTGCATACCTCCGGTGAAGAAATTGAGGCCTTATATAGACCCCTCGAAGAAGCCTGGGCGCGCCAATCAAAGCAATCACCTGCATTTGACCATGCCCAGATATGGATCCGTCAGAAAAGGCGTCCCTGAGGCCATACTGCTATTGTATCAACCTTTCCATGATGTGACGGCGAGATCCTCCATCGTGCGATCTTGTGTACGGCCTAATCATCAGACATGCTTCTACCGATATCCCATATTCCGAGCCGAGCGCATAGGCCGCTCGGCCACCTTTTTGTCCCCTCGCCCTTATTTTGTCCGGGCGGGTTGCCCGCTCGGCTCTTTGGCCCCTGCCGTTCGGGCTCCCGGTCGGCCCTTCGATCCTCCTGCCTTGGCGTCGGACACCCAACCCCATGGATGGGTTATCTCTAACTCCGCTCGGACCAACCCGGCTGATCAGCTCGGCCTTTAACCGCTTAGTCAGCCCTTCATCGGTTCTCAAGCTAAGACCCTTCAGGAAGTGGGTCCCCCATTCTTACTGCCGGATCAAAGTGAGTTACTGACAACTCATTTAATTAATATCTTAGTCCAAGAGTAATACCACTCAACCTTATCGTCATGTCGGACTAAGTCCACCTGCAGGGTTTAACATGACAATCCTTATGAGCTCCTCTTGGGGACATTATCAACCTAGTATCTCTAGGACACAGTTTCCTTCTATAATCAACAACACACACTATAAGTGATATCATTTCCCAACTTATCGGACTTATTGATTCATCGAACTAAATCTCACCCATTGATAAATTAAAGAAATAAATATCAAATATATGTGCTTGTTATTATATTAGGATTAAGAGCACACACTTCCATAATAACCGAGGTCTTTGTTTCTTTATAAAATCAGTATAAAAGAAACGACCTCAAATGGTCCTACTCAATACACTCTAAGTGTACTAGTGTAATTATACAGTCAAGATAAACTGATACCTAATTACACTACGACCTTCTAATGGTTTGTTCCTTTCCATTTTGGTCGTGAGCTACTGTTTATAATTTATAAGGTACTGATAACATTATCTTCTGCATGTGACACCACATGCTATGTTATCTACAATATAAATTAATTGAACAACTACAAACAAATGTAGATAATTTGACCAAATGTGATTCTTTATTCGAGACAAATGTTTACAAAAGCTTAGGCTTTCAGTATACACTCCAACACAATGGATGTTGGATAGTGGATGCTCCAGACATATGACTGGAGACAAGTTGAAGTTTACTAAACTCAAGTACAAGAGTCTAGGATCAGTTGCATTCGGCAACAACGGTAAACTTAAAGTAATCGGAAAAGGTAATATTGAACTTAGTTCCGATTTCGTTATTCGAAATGTTTTATTGGTTGACAATTTTAACTTTAATTTACTAAGTATAAGTCAATTGTGTGACAGTGGATATCTAGTTAATTTCGATAAAACTGGGTGTCTAGTTAAAAATATTGAAAATCCAGAAATTAAACTTAAGGGACTTAGGAAAAATAACATCTACACAATTAATTTATCAATATCCTCTATAAAGTGTCTTCTGACACAACAAGAGGAAACCCAACTGTGGCACGGAAGGCTGGGTCACACACACACAAGACTTATTTCAAGAATGAGTCAAAATGGTCTAGTTAGAGGTTTGCCCAAATTAAAATTTATTGAAAATTCAATCTGTGATGCATGTCAAAAAGGAAAACAATCCAAGTCAACCCATAAGTCAACTAACCTAGAAAGATCCAACACCATACTTGAGCTCCTTCACCTCGATCTATTTGATTCACATGGAGCCAAATCAGTAAACAAGAACCAATATTGCTTAGTAATAATTGATGACTACTCCATGTACACTTGGGTAAAATTTCTAAAAGCAAAAGATGAAACCTATGAAATATTTAGTAATTTTTGTAACTTAACGGAAAATGAAAAAGATACTAAAATTAAAAGGATAAGAAGTGATCACGGAGGGGAATTTGAAAATCATAAGTTCACCCAATTTTGTAAAGTAAATGGATACCAACATGAATTTTCATGTCCTAGAACCCCCCAACAAAATGGACTAGTAGAACGTAAAAGTAGAACACTACAAGAAGCCGCTAGGACAATGTTAAATGAATATGAGTTAAGTCACCAATTTTGGGCTGAAGCAATAAATACGGCAAATTATGTTCAAAACAGAATTTTAATAAACAAATATCACAACAAAACACTGTATGAACTCTACTATCATAAAATTCCCAATCTAAATTATTTAAAAGTATTTGGTTGTAAAGTTCACATTTTAAATACTAAAGATTACTTAGGAAAATTTACACCCAAATCTAACCAAGGAATATTCTTAGGATACTCCTCTACCAGTAGAGCCTTTAGAGTATATAATCAAAATACATTGAAAGTTGAAGAAACAACTAATGTAATATTTGATGAAGAAAACAACTTACCTAATATAACTGCAAATATTAACACTAATCCAAGAGATGTAGATGATGATGAAATCCAAACTAATCTTAATGAGTCTGAAGAACCAGTTTCTGACTCACAAATAAGACCAACTAGAATAAGCACCTCTCACCCACCTGACCAAATTTTGGGTGACCCAAACCTAGGAGTCAGAACTAGATCGTCCTATAGAAACCTTAGTCAGATTGCTCTAATTTCTAAAATTGAACCTAAACCCATAGATAAATCAATAATAGATACTAAATGGGTTTTTAGGAATAAGTTAGATGATCACGGTGATATAGTAAGAAACAAGGCAAGATTAGTAGCCAAAGGGTTTAGTCAAGTCGAAGGCCTAGACTATGATGAAACATATGCTCCAGTAGCTAGACTCGAGTCCATTAGGATGTTATTAGCCTATGCAGCCAATAAAGGATTCAAATTGTACCAAATGGACGTTAAGTCAGCTTTTTTAAATGGTTTTATCAAGGAAGAAGTCTACGTAAGCCAACCTCCAGGGTTTGAAGACATAGACTACCCTAATCACGTTTTTAAATTAAAAAAGGCACTATATGGACTAAAACAAGCCCCTAGAGCATGGTATGAAAGATTATCTAATTACTTAATATCCAAAGAATTTAACCAAGGACAAATTGATCCTACTTTGTTCGTGAAAACTATAGGAAAAGACATCTTTATAGCCCAAATCTATGTTGATGACATAATTTTTGGCTCAACTAACTCAAAATTTCTAAAAGAATTTATTAAGTGAATGGAAAGTGAATTTGAAATGAGCATGGTTGGGGAACTCAACTTTTTCCTAGGCTTACAAATAAAACAAACCAAAGATGGAATCTACATTTATCAAACTAAGTATGCTAAGGAGTTAATCAAAAAATTTAGCATGGAAAACTCAAAAATTATAAATACTCCAATGGCAACCAACATAAACATTGACTCTGACCCTGACGGAAAATCTGTAGACCCAAAATACTATAGGAGTGTCATAGGGAGTTTACTTTATCTAACTGCAAGTCGACCTGACATACTGTTTGCAGTAGGTATGTGTGCTAGATACCAATCCTGTGCAAAAGAGTCACACCTAACATATGTTAAAAGAATACTGAGGTATATTAAAGGAACTCTAAATGTAGGACTTTGGTATCCAAGAACTTGCACTTTTGACCTTTATGGCTATTCTGATTCAGACTATGTCGGGTGCAAGCTAGACAGAAAAAGTACAAGTGGTGGCTGCCAGATTCTAGGTCAGTGCCTAGTAAGTTGGTCAAGCAGAAAGCAACATTGTGTTGCTCTATCTACTATAGAAGCTGAATACATAGCTCTAGGAGAATGTGCATCTCAATTGTTATGGATGATGCATACACTAAAAGACTATCAACTAGACTATAAAAATACTAAAATCTTTATTGATAATATCAGCTCAATTAATCTGACCAAAAATCCTATACACCACTCTAGGACCAAACACATAGAGGTAAAACACCACTTTGTAAGGGATCATGTAGCTAAATGTGAAATTGCACTCAACCACGTTGAGTCCAAATCAAACCTAGCTGACATTTTTACAAAACCCTTACTTGAACTTGAGTTCAGTGGACTTAGAAGGCAAATAGGAATGTGTTGGGTAGAATAGATATCTTACTATTATTATTTTGTTTTCAAATTCTAGGAAAAATAGTTTTTCAAAACTCCAATTTTACTAGACTTTCAAAAGTTGGGTTTAGTCTAGGATTTCCCCCCTAGATAGCATGTTCCCCTAGAATTAAGCCAGAGCATCTCACAAAACACCTAGGTTTACCTTGATTGTGAATGAAAAATATAGAATGGCGTGAGATGCATAGGGTATAGCCTGGACTCAAGAATGCTTATATCTGTGCATCAATATGAGTCTGGGCGTTAAATATGCAATAAACATTAATCAAGTTAAAGTTCTCCAGCTCTAGTCAAGTCTATCTGGACCTAAATAACTTAACTTGACTAACCTAGTAAAAGCTATTGTCCTATAGACAATCAGCAAGTAACTAAAGGTTAGACAGTTGGCAAAAGATACTCAATTTCCTTTTCAAGAATGTTTTGTTCTCTATGGCTCTGATACCTAATATATAAACATGACTTGTGCTTGGACTTAAGGACCAACTGAACTTAAATGAATAATCTGGTCCTAAAAACTTAAATTCCAATTGACCTTAAACACTGTTGAATATTGCTAACTTTAATCATGTACAACTCTTTATACATTGCCTATTTTTTGAGTTATGGCAAAGGGGGAGAGTAGTCAAAATGTAAACATAAAATTCAAGTTAAAAATTAAGGGGAGCAAAAGTTAAGGGGAGCCAAAGTTAAGGGGAGTATATAGGGCAAAATTTACTTTAGTTACATTGTTCATTAAACTTAGCAAATTTTATCTGTGTTTAAAAGGACTATCTATTCGCTTGTTCACTTAACTGAATTTGTGTTGCCATAATCAAAAGGGGAGATTGTTGGTGCAGGAAGCATCCGACGATCGAACTCGTGTTTTGATAACGGCAAAGAATTCAAAGTTAAGATGTTTTTTAGTCTAACAAGTCTACTTGAGGATTTCAGGAAAGTCCTAGCTGCGGTTAGGCAAAGGGAAAACCCTAGGGGGCGGTAACCCTAGGTCATAGGGGGTGGTAACCCTATGCGGAAAGTCTTGGCAGGTCGATGGCTTCAGGCAAAAGTCCTAGGGGGCGGTAACCCTAGGTGAAAATTCCTGGTGTCGCGAACTAGGTGAAAGACTGGACTAGCGGGGAAGCGGATGTCCAGCAGAAAGTCCGGAAGCATCGAGTCTTGAGCAAAATTCAGTCGATCTGGAGGATCGACTGGCAACAAGTAAATCTCCTGAGTGGAGTAGGTGAGGACGCGTTCCCCGAAGAGGGAACAGTAGGCGTCGGGTCGACCTAGGGCTTCCGGCTGGAAATCCAAAGTCAGACTCGGACAGTCCGAAGACTGTCAATTATTACTTACTGTGTTTTATCAGATTCTAACATTGTCTTGCAGGGTATTTTGCTCGGACTAACCTTTGTTTGCAGGTGAGGAACCTGCTGGAAAAAGGCTGTCCGGGCGCTCGGGATGGATCCGGGTGCCCGGGACCAAATTCTATCCCCTGCGCGACTTCGCCACGTGGAGCATCCTGGTTGGTTGGCCACGTCACACTCCAGGCGCCCGGAAGGGATCCAGGCGCCCGGAACCGCATATAAAAGGAGAGTTGAGGTGCAGCATCAAAGAACAACGAATTCTAAGTGATCTTTCATCTACACACTGCTCCAAAAGACGCTCCGAAGTGCTACTACAAGTGCCCGACGACCCGAAGCTTCAGAATTAGCATTTCTTGTTGTCGGTATAATTTTTGATAGCTTTTATTTGTACTCATAATTGTAATCTTTTAACGAGCTTATAGCTGTTGCCCACCGGAAGCGATCAAAGATCGCGGGCCTTCGAGTAAGAGTCGACTTAGGCTCTGAACGAAGTAAAATCGACCTGTCTCTTTGTGTTGTCTCTTTATTTTATTTCCGCTTATTCCGCTGCACGTTTTAACTCCGATAGTTTTCCGATAATCGAACGAAATAGCCACGAGCGCTATTCACCCCCCCCTCTAGCGCTTCTCGATCCAACAGCATCAAGGTCAACTTAGAAAAATACCAAGAAACTATGTACCCCCTAGATTTTTGAATAATCCTGTAGGAAGGAACCTCTATTGGGTTCCAAAATCTGTGCTTAATTAATTTTTTAAAAAATTAAAAGCTTACAGTGAGAAAATTAAACATTGAAATTCTTTATGGAAGCTTTGTCTAAGGAAGTGGTTGTTGCTCCAATAACCAAGAAGGCCTAGTGCCTCGCCACGACCTGGAAGCTAAAATATTGAAAGAAAATGTTTAATTAACTTTCTGAAAAAGCATTAACAAGAATTAAATAATGCTTTGAAAGTTTATCAAATATTTGTTAAAATAAACAAAAATTCCTTAGAATTTTTTTTTTAAAAAAAATTCTAACTTAATTTTTTTTGAATTAGAAATTTTCTTCTGGAAAATTCTAATAGTTCATTCACTTGACTTAGAAATTTTTTTTTGGGAACATTTGAACATTTACTTAGGATTTTTTTTTCTTAGAAATTTATTTTGGAAAATTCATTTTAACTTAGCAATTTTTTCAAAAATTCTTTTTAACTTAGAAAATTTTCAAAAACTTTAATCTTACTTGAAGATTTTTAAGACCCCATTTTTTGCTGTGATCAAAGGGGGAGAGAAAAATACAAGTTTAGGAGGGAGTTAGAGAAAACTTAAATTTTTTTTAAAAGTGTTGCAATTTTACTAATTGCAAAAATTATTCTTAACTTGTTAGTTTAGTAATTTTTCTTTAAAATTATTGTTTATGTCTGTTTTTAACCCTAACTTGAACTTGGGTTGATGCACATCAAAAAGGGGGAGATTGTTGGACCCCGTGGTAGTTTTGATATGATCAACCAAGTTGGTTAGGTCCTGCTGTATTTGATCCCTGTGTCTGAGTGTGCAGGAGCTTAGGAACACAGGAAGTCGAGCGGAAGACGCAGCTAGCGAGAAGGACGGCACGGGAAGGGAGCTGACCGGCTCGGTGCGTCCGAAGGACGAGAGAGCTGCGGAAGAGTACTCCGGTGGGCGTGAAGAGCGTGCGCGGCGTTCGAGGGACGTAAAGCCGGGACGGAAGGCTGCTCGAGGAGAAGGCCGGAAATTGGGTTCAGGTGAGCCCTATTTCGGTTGGCCGAAATCACCCAAACAAAGGAAGCTTCGGAAGACAAAGTGAAGAAGAAAAGGAGTCAAAAGAGGCTGAAAGTTACTGTAGCAGAAATTACTGTATCAGGAACATTGAAGGCGCCTTAAACACATTGAAGGCACCTTAAACACATTGAAGGCGCCTTGAATGGATTGTTTAAGGCGCCTTGAGCAGGCCAGTTTGACCGTTTGCGCTGCGGATAAAGTTTTATCCGCAGATTGAGTTGGAGGCACCTTAAACCCTGTTGGAGGCGCCTTGGATTCTCAGGATAAGATTTCCAGGGCCTATATAAAGGCCCCTGGAGCTAGGAATTCAACAACAACTCAAGCAATCAATCTGTAAGTAATTCCTAAGCAACTAATGAGCTTCAAAAGTGTAAAAGGCTTCTCCGCCTTCAGAGAAGGAGATTTTTCTTACTGCGCTCTTTTCTACTGTCCTGGATTAACAACCTCCTTGGTTGTAACCAGGTTAAAATCCTGATCTTCTCTGTATTTCTTTATTTAGTTTTTATTGCTTTATTAATTTATCACTATTGCACTAATTGAGTTGAAAGTACGAGGAGGGTATAGTTTAATTTTTGTTTTCAGCAATTCACCCCCCTCTTGTCGGCCTCCGCTGTACCAACATAGACCACCCTAGATTCAAATACCTTGTTAACCATTTTTTTTTTAAATGAAATGTCGCATGCCATGTAGCGGTACAAATAGGGTGTTGGTGCGGGAAGCATCCGACGATCGAACCTAAGTTTTGATAATGGCAAAGGATTCAAAGATAAGGTGCTTTGTTATCTGACAGCTTTTGCTGAGTGTTTCAGGAAAGTCCTAACTGTGGTTAGGCAAGGTAAAACCCTAGGGGGTGGTAACCCTAGGTCATAGGGGGTGGTAACCCTATGCGGAAAGTCTTGGCAGGTCGATGGCTTCAGGCAAAAGTCCTAGGGGGTGGTAACCCTAGGTGGAAAGCCAAGGCGGGTTGAGGCTGAACTGGCCGGTGAAGCGGATGTTCCTGAAAGTCCGGAAGCATCGAGCACCGAGCAAAAGTCCAGTCAATCGGAGGATCGTCTCAACAGGTAAATCTCTGAGTGGAGTAGGTGAGGACGTTCCCGTAGAGGAACAGTAGGCGTCGGGTCGACCTAGGGTTTCCGGTGAAAAATCCGACGGACGGTCAAGAGACTATTAAATATTTCAATAGTTATATCATTGTTTTGTGCTAACTTTGTGCTGCAGGGTATTTTTGGGATTAACATATCTTGCAGGGACCAAAGTATAAAAGACCTCGGATGAGCAGTGTCCGAGGCGCCTCGGGTGCAAGTCAGGAAAAGGCCAGCGCAGCAGACTGGAGGCGCCTTGAATGGAGTTCAAGGCGCCCTGGATAGGCTGAAGGCGCCTTGAACCAGATAGAGTTCGACCAGGTATGTGCTGATCCATGCGGGTGACTCGGCTCGTTCAAGGCGCCTTGGTGAACAGTATAAGGCGCCTTGAACCCCCTTTATAAGGGGTCTCGACCAGCAGCTTCAAAACACAACTTTCAAGTGATCTTACTGCTACAAGCTGCTCACGAGACGATTCCGAAGTGCTGTTGCGAGACATCGACGACCCGGAGCTCTGAATCTTCAGATTACGATATTGTCGTCGGTATAACTGTGTTCTTTTTAATACTTAACTGTAATACTTGTACTCTTGTCGAGCTTATAGTTGTTGCCCACGGAAAGCGATCAAGGATCGCGGGCCTTCGAGTAGGAGTCGTCACAGGCTCCGAACAAAGTAAAAATCCCTTGTCTCTCTGTGTCATTTTATTCCGCTGCATTAACTCTTACGTTTTACGATTCCGATAATTGAACGATTATAGCCACGAGCGCTATTCACCCCCCCCCCCTCTAGCGCGTCTCGATCCAACAATTGGCGTGATCGGCAGGATAAGATTATGGGTTGAGCCCAAGAGCAAAGCCATGAGGGCCTAGGCCCAAAGTGGACAATATCATGCTATTGTGGAGATATCTAAATTCTTTTCGATCCTACAATTGGTATCAGAGCCCGGACTGCCAGAAGGTTTAACCGCCGACTGTGCACAAGAGCTATGTCTGATTGAGCCATGTGGGTACAATATTGACCTCGAACAAAGAAAGTGGGGGCTCTTATGTTCGGATCAAGAGGACCAGACACCAGGCAGGAAGTCCTAGTTGCGACTAGGCAAGGAAGTTCTAGTAGGTCGGGTGGACCGAGGGGCAGGAAGACCTGGTGGGTCGAGGATCAGACGTGGGAAGCCTATGGTCCTTTGTTTGAGGGGGGGATTGTTGGGGTTGTAAGGTTGCAAACATAGTCCCATATTGGAAACACATGGAAAAGATTATCGGTTTATAAGAGAAAAGATATCTCCATTGGCATGAGGCCTTTTGGGAAGAGCCCAAGAGCAAAGCCATGAGGGTCTAGGCCCAAAGTGGACAATATCATGCTATTGTGGAGATATCTTAATTCTTTTCGATCCTACATAGGGGACTGAAATGGGGTGGCCAATGTTCCCTGCTCCGTGATATCGATCTGGGACTCCTGTCCCCAACTTATAACCCGCGTAAACGTGATTGCCTGTTAATCAATACCCAATTCTTGTAGTTTCCCTTGAGATAGATGAAGAAGACATCTACCAAGAACAGCTCTCGATCCCTTTGCATGGCCATGGCCTGCAAAGCATCATGGCGCAGCTTCTACGCTCTGCTTCTGCCGCTACTCTTCCTCCTCCTGTCCCAGGCTGCTGTTACAGCTACGGGGCAGCAGCAGCAGCAGTGGAGCCAAGAAGCTTGTGCTCCCTTCTCTTGCGGTCTGTTCCACGACATCAGCCACCCATTTCGTCAAACAATTGATCCGCCTCAGTGCGGGGATCGGATGTACGAGCTCACCTGCGACGGCAACAAAGCCACCATCTCCATCGGCTCCACACACTACTTGATCACTCAGCTATCTTACAAAAGCGGCACGATCCACTTGGTGGATCCGAAGTTTACGAGCGGAAGCTGTGGCCTCCCTTCCCAATCTTTGTCACCCTCCGATCTTTCAAGCTCTGGCTTCGACCATTACCAAAATGGTTGGTGGGCAAGTTTCATGAGTTGTAGGAGAAGAATCGAGGCCCAGAGTTTGTATCAGCTTGTTCCTTGCTTGAGCAACAAAAACAACACTTTTGTCTATGTCGTTGTTGCAGATAAAGGAAATAGTTTGTCGTACCTTTATCCATCATGTCATTTTGTGTCGATGATTCCAGCGACAGAAGTGAGGAGCCACTAGTGAGGAGGCAGCGAAGATGGATGAAAGTCGAGGTGGCGAGGAGGAGGCGCTGGTGAGAAGGAGGCAACAAAGATGGCTGAAAGTCGAGGCAGCGAGGAGGAGGCGGTGAAGATGGCTGAAAGTAGAGGCCGCGAGGAGGAGGTGGCGAGGCTGAAAGTTGAGGCGACGAAGAGGGCGGCGAGGAAGGAGGCAGCGAAGAGGGTGGTGAGGAGGGAGGCGGCGAAGAGGGAGGCAGCGAAGAGGGCGGTAAGGAGGGAGGCGACGAAGAAGGCGGTGAAGAAGGTGGTGAGGAGGGAGACAGCGAAGAGGGTGGTGAGGAGGGAGGTGACGAAGAGGGCGGTGAGGAGGAGGCGGCGAAGAGTAGGGTTTGGGAAAGAGACAGAAAAAACAAGGCGTAAACAACACTTAATAGACAGAAAAATGACAAAGGAGAAAAAGTGGCGAAAGAAAAAACAATCACATTCAACAACACTTAATAGACAACGGTTTTTAAAAACCGTTGTCGTAATCCCAAAAAAGCGCACATAGACAATAGTTTTAAAAAACTGTTGTCGTACCCTTTAAAAATCGTTGTCGTATCCCCAAAAAAACATAAATAGACAACGGTTTTTAAAAACCGTTGTCATAGGCCAAAAAAATTACTAAAAGACAATAGTTTTTTTTAAAACCGTTGTTAAAAGGAAAAAAGACAACGGTTTGGTATAAAACCGTTGTCGTTTGAGTGTTGTTGAATGGCGTTTTTCTTGTAGTGAAGTCTAGTTAGAGTTTAAACTTTCCTAAGCCTCTTTATTTCTTCTTGGACGAAACTTACAAGGGCATGTTCCTAGGTTTTAAGCAACATAAAAAAAACAACGAGGAAAACTACTTGTACTGCAGGTGAGGGGAATACTTACATCCTCTCGCTTGGTTAACCACAAGGAGAATACCCTTGGTGGAGAGAAAAAAGAAGACATTCCGCTTCTAGGACTCCCCCTTGCGTATCTTGCTTTGTAAGAGGGCTTAGACCTTAAGGACTCCTCCTTGTGAAGACTTCCTAGGAAGGAATCCTAGGCTTGATTCCGAAAATGGAGGAGAAGGAGGCTAGTTTCGGTGGAGGGAGGAAGAAGGAGGAAGAAGAAAAAGAATAACTTTTCTTTCCCTTACTCCTATTTATTCTAAATGAAGGGAGAAAGGGAAAATGAACTTTTCATTCTAAGTGAAGGGAGAAAGGGAAAATAAACTTTTCATTTTAAGTGAAGGGAGAAAGGTGTCCCTTCACCTTCCCTACCCTTAACTACAATTTCCCTTTCCTTCCTAACAGCGCACCCCTGTTAGGGCTACTGGTTATCCCATATCACAGAGAGCTTGTCACTTACTAAAAGGTTTAAGGTTCGAACCTTGGCCATGCCTCTTTTTGGTTCTATTTTCTCTCTTTTTTTTTTGAAGAAGGAACCCACATAAAACTCATTCTAACCATACAAAAATTATATAAAATTGCTAGAGATTTTTATGGGTGTTACAATCCCCCATACCTTATAAATAGTTCGTCCTCGAACTTAGAATAGCTCTGGGTATTTTCGTTTCATATCATCCTCACGTTCCCAGGTGGCTTCTTCGAACCATTGACTTTACCACAGGATCTTTACTAAGGGCACCTCTTTGTTCCTTAGTCTTTTGACTTCTCGATCTAGTATCTGAATAGGTCGACTTTCATAACTCAGGTCCTCTTAAACTTGCACTGTTTGTGGCTCGATCACTTGGTCTGTACTAGGAATACATTTCTTGAGCATTGAAACATGGAACACGTTGTGGATAGCCGACATCTCCTGAGGCAGCTCTAGCTCGTAAGCTACCTTGCCGACTCTTTTCAGGATCTGATATGGTCCGAATTAGCGCGGACTTAGCTTATCCTTCTTTCCGAATCTCATCACTCCTTTCATAGGAGCTACTTTGAGAAAATACTGAATCCCCGACACTGAATTCCAACGACCTACGCCACCTATCCGCATAGTTCTTTTGCCGGCTCTGAGCAATTTCTATTCTTTGGCGGATGTTCTGTATAGCTCGGGTGGTGTCTTCAATGAAATCTATTTGGAGTCCCATCTCCTTCTTTTCACCACCTTCGTTCCAGCATATAGGAGACCTACATCTCCTCCTGTACAGAGCCTCGTATGACGCCATTCCAATAGTAGCTTGGTAGATATTATTATTGGCGAATTCCGCTAAGCATAGATATCGGCACCAGCTCCCCTTGAAATCTAAGGTGCAAGCTCGTAACATATCTTCCAGCACTTGGTTCACCCTTTCTGTTTGTCCGTCGGTCTGAGGATGGGAGGCAGTACTGAATAATAGCTTCGTGCTAAGGGCCTTCTGAACACCTTCCTATAAATGTGAAATAAAGCGACCATCTCTATCTGTAATATGATAATTTCCTTAGCATATAATTGAGCCAGTTGCTCAGTCGAGTAAGTCATCTTGATTGCTAAGAAGTGGGCAGACTTTGTCAATCTGTCCACGATTACCCATATAGCATTATATCCGTTCGTCGTTTTGGGTGTTGGTTGCTACTCGGAAAACCTAGAGGTTCCACTATACAAAAATTTTGTACAAAGGTCTGAACCTTTTCCTAACTACCATGTGTTCTTTTAAATTAAATTTTGGATCTCCTGCGGAACTTAACACATTTGATCCAAAACTTAATCTATTTGTTCTTTAAGGTTTAGACTTGGATCTCCTGCGGAACTTAACACGTTTGATCCAAATCACCTAAGTTATTAATTCCATTAAATATTAATTTCCATAATTGGTTCCAAGTACTGACGTGGCGAGGCACATGGCCTTCTTGGATATGGGAGCAACCACCACCGACTAGACAAAACCTTTTATAGAAAGGTAATATTTAATTTCCTAAAATAACTTTAGGTTAACCGAAAAGAACAATCAAATCACAAGGAAAAGAAAAAACAAAAGAACACAACATCGAAAAACATATTCGAAATTCTAGAATCGTAAGCCTCTTGTATTTGGTATTATTTTCATAAATAACTAGCATGATGCGGAAAGGAAAAATTACTAGTTATACCTTCTAAAAGACCTCTTGATCTTCTACCGTATTCCTCTTCTAACCTCGGACGTTGTGTGGACAACGATCTTCCGAGATGAGAACCACCAAGCACCTTCTTCTTCCTTACAAGTTTCGCCACCACAATTCTCCAAGAGAAGTAGAGGTCCGGCCACCACCACCAAGCTCCAAGGGATGCAAGAAACAAAACCACCTTTCTCTCCTTCTTCTCCTAGCTAGAACCGGCCACCATCAAGAGCTCCAAAAGAGAGGTTGCCGCCGGCCATAAGAAGAAGAGAAGAGGAAGAAGCTAGGGCCGGCCACCAAGGAGGAAAAGAGAGGAGAAGAATAATAGAGTTGATCACCCATGAAGGCACCTCTACCCCCTCTTTTATAATCCTTGGTCTTGGCAAATAAGGAAATTTAATTAAAAACTTCCTTAATTCTTTTGCCATGGAAAAGAAAATTTTATTTAATTAAAAACAATTTTCCTATTCTCAATTTACATGGCCGGCCACCATCAAGCTATAAACAAGGAGAGTTTTAATTAATTAAAACTTCCTAATTTGTCTCCAGAAATTTATAAAAAATTTCTCCAATAATTTTCCTTCATGGTTGTAATAAAAGGAAATTTTATAAATTAAAATTCTTCTTTTAAACATGTGGATAATTTCCAAAGGAAAGTTATCTCTTAAAATTAAAATCTCTTTTCAATCTACAAATAAGGAAAGATATCAAATCTTTTCTTAATCTTTGTAGAAACTAATAAAAGAGAATATTTAATTTTTAAACTCTCTTTTAAATTATTATCATGGGTAAAAAGGAAGGCCTTTTGTAAAACTAAAATCTCCGTTCAATCTACAAATAAGGAAAGATTTCAAATCTTTTCTTAATCTTTTGTAGAAAGCTTTTAAAAGGAAAGATTTAATTTTTAAACTCTCTTTTAAAACTATGATATCCACATAAGAAATAATTTTAATAAAAAATCCTTTTTAATATGATGTGGCCGGCCACCTAAGCTTGGGCTTCAAGCTATTGGCCGGCCACCTTACTTTAGGCTTGGCGGGCCCTAAGCTTGAGCTTCAAGCTTAGCGCCCCTATTGGTTGGGTAAGAAGGTGGGTATGTGGTGGGTATAAATCTCTATATACAAGAGGCTACGATAGGGACCGAGAGGAGGAATTGGTTTTGGTCTCCCGATA
Organism: Zingiber officinale; assembly: GCF_018446385.1. Classification (NCBI taxonomy): domain Eukaryota; kingdom Viridiplantae; phylum Streptophyta; class Magnoliopsida; order Zingiberales; family Zingiberaceae; genus Zingiber; species Zingiber officinale. The sequence goes on from NC_055988.1 coordinate 150,676,897, forward strand.
AAATTAAGCATCCCGTGCTCGCCCCGAACACACAACTTAATTTTATCAATAATAATTCATTCCACTAGAGAACTATTATTGAATTACGCACCAATCCCAAATTACATTTTGGGCTCCTTCTTATCATGAGTGTGTTAGTCTCCACTGTGTTTAAGATATCGAATGTCCACTAATTAAGTGAGTTTCGGACAACTCATTTAATTAATATCTTAGTCCAAGAGTAGTACCACTCAACCTTATCATCATGTCGGACTAGGTCCACCTGCAGGGTTTAACATGACAATCCTTATGAGCTCCTCTTGAGGACATTATCAACCTAGTATCTCTAGGACACAGTTTCCTTCTATAATCAACAACACACACTATAAGTGATACTATTTCCCAACTTATCGGGCTTATTGATTCATCGAACTAAATCTCACCCATTGATAAATTAAAGAAATAAATATCAAATATATGTGCTTGTTATTATATTAGGATTAAGAGCACACACTTCCATAATAACCGAGGTTTTTGTTTCTTTATAAAATCAATATAAAAGAAACGACCTCAAATGGTCCTACTCAATACACTCTAAGTGTACTAGTGTAATTATACAGTCAAGATAAACTGATACCTAATTACACTACGACCTTCTAATGGTTTGTTCCTTTCCATTTTGGTCGTGAGCTATTGTTTATAATTTATAAGGTACTGATAACATGATCCTCTGTGTGTGACACCACACACCATGTTATCTACAATATAAATTAATTGAACAACTACATTTATCATAAATGTAGACATTTGACCAATGTGATTCTTATTACTAGATAAATGTTTATACCAAAAGCTAGGCTTTTAGTATACACCCTAACATTGGGTAGTCCTGAGATGAAATCCATAGAAATATCTTCCCATTTCCATTCTGAAATTTGAATTGGCTGCAGTCACCAGGTCTCTGGTGTTCTGCTTTAACCCTCTGGCAGGTCAGGCAGGTACTGACATACCGAGCTACATCTCTTTTCAAACCAAACCATCAGAACTTCCCTTTCAGGTCTTGGTATATCTTGGTGGATCTAGGATGCATCGCATAAGGTGTTCCCTGAGCCTCCTCCAATATCTTCTTTCGTAACTCTGGATCGTCGGGAATACATAAGCGATCTCTGAGGTATAGTATTCCACTGTCAGCGATACGAAACCCATTATTCTTTCCTTCTACAACCTCTTTCTTGATCCTTTGGATGCTTGCGGGCTTGCATTTCTAATATATCATCGAACAGCGTCGGTGCTATCGTCATGGTAGAAAGCTGTCCCGAAATGATTTCGACCCTGTAACACATAATTTCCCTTTCTAGGGGCTGGGATAATACCGATAGCGACATCAAGGTGGCACAGGACTTCCTGTTGAGTGCATCGGCCACTTTGTTCGCTTTTCCCGGATGGTAGAAGATCTCGCAGTTATAGTCCTTGACTAACTCGAGCCATCTGCATTGTCTCATGTTTACGTCTTTCTGTGTGAAGAAGTATTTCAGACTCTGGTGATCCGTATAAATCTTACACTGAGCTCCATATAGATAATGCCTCCATATTTTGATAGCAAAGACCACGGCTGCTAGCTCTAGATCATGAGTGGGATAATTTCTTTCATGTTCCTTGAGTTGCCTAGAGGCGTAGGCAATGACTTTGTCGTTCTGCATGAGTACGGCTCCGAGTCCTAACCTGGAAGCGTCGCTGTACATATCGAAACTTTTGTTACTTTCCGGAAGAGTGAGGATTGGAGCACTGGTCAGTCTCCTTTTCAATTCTATGAAACTCTTCTCGTAGTCATCTGTCCATTCGTACTTCTTGTTCTTCCTGGTGAGAATTGTCATAGGGGCTGCAATTCTAGAGAAGCCCTCTACAAACTTCCTATAATAGCCTGCTAGCCCGAGAAAACTTCTAATTTCACTGGCATTCTTTGGCATGTTCTAGTTACTCACTGCTTCAATCTTTATTGGGTCTACCATTACTCCGTCCTTGGAGATAATATGACCCAAAAATGATATTCGATCGAGCCAGAACTCGCATTTGGAGAATTTCGCATACAGCTGCCTTTCTTGAAGAATCTGTAATACCATGTTCAGGTGTTCGGCATGCTCTATTTAGGTTCTCGAATAGATGAGGATATCATCGATGAAGACTATCACAAATTTGTCGAGGAAGGCCGAGAATACTCGATTCATCAGGTCCATAAACATCGCAGGAGCATTCGTCACTTCGAAAGGCATAACTACGAACTCATAGTGTCCGTATCTTGTTCGGGAAGCCGTCTTCGGTATATCATCCTGTTTCACTTTTACTTGATGATAGCCCGACCTCAAGTCGATCTTAGAGAAGACGGTGGCACCTTTTAACTGGTCAAATAGGTCATCAATCCGTGGTAGAGGGTACCTGTTCCTCGACTCTGTTATTGCGTCTTCTATCCATGCTTATCTTCATGAATGACAACAAGGCTAGCATAAGATTATTTCCATTCTTACTTACATTCATGCATACCTAGACAAAATCATTCCTTATCATACTTAAAAGAAATAGAGTAGACATAGAATTTCTTACTTAGAATGGCAAGATGGAAGCTTGATGTGTGTGTAGTGAAAAGATAGACTGGCTCTGATACCAACCTGTAACGCATGCCCTCCTACTTATAGGGGGTAGGAAGGGCGGCGCTACGCGAACATACATACATGCATATGCAATCGTTGTAGCGGAAGAATTTAAATTTAAACATGGAGAAACAAATATTTAAACATGTAAATCTCTTAAAGCATGTAAACATGTAACGCATGTGGGCATGCTTAGCATTCTTGCATATAACTTGGTTTAGTATCTATTTCTTGGAACATGATACATGATTGTTTAAAACTAGAGCATAAAGTGTACTAATAAAGAGAGGATGAACTACTAAGCATGTATATTGTTCTCTAAAGGGGTGATTGGTACTTCTTTAAAGAAAGTTCATGATAACTAACCTGATGGAAGTATAGGAGTCTAAACACAAGTATAAACATTAATATGGGGTTCGAAGCATAAGCTAAGTACCTAGTCATCCATCACTTAACACTTCAAGCATGATAAGGAGGTTCTTAGCAATTCTTTAACTAAAACAAGTGCTTATCATTTCAAGGTTTCATGGAAACAAAAGATAGTATAGTTCACATCAAGTAGCAACCATTAAAAGCATCAAGTAAAAGAACAAGTTATCATGCAAAAACTTAGAACATGCATAAGTCTTGAAACACAAAATAGATCCTTTCCACCATGTCACTGCCACACACATCTTTGCCCCTCCTGCTGCTCCCTTTAGTTTAGCCATTCTTTATCCTTTTCTGCAGTACAAGGAAAAATAAAACTATAAGCACATAGGCTTAGTAAGATCCTTTCCTACCCACAAAAGCCATAAAACATGAATTAACCATAGAGTAGTGACCTATTCATTTAGACAACATATAGGCATATCACAAGAGTACATCATCTTAAAGCATAATAATCACATAGAATGAAATAATATATATATGCAAGATGTTCTTTTGAAAACATATATTATATAAATACTTAAACATAAATCTCAACATGAGAGCCCGACATTGTACCACATACATGATTTGCGTACATCCCTAAATAAATCCGAGATAGCTAATCCCGAACCTACTAGGGAATTAGGACCATGCTTCGACCTAGGAGCGACGTAAGAGCCCATCCCCTGGACCTTGCTAGGGTCCGGTACAAGCCATACAAAAGTAAAATAGCACATCATGTTCCTTGTCATAACATAAAGAGTGCTCTTAGTCCCAATTTATAGGGAAACATCTCTTAAGCAATTCATCATACATAAGTCTTGCATAAGCATAACATGGTGACGTAAGATTCACCCAACACATAGCAAATCATAGGGAACCATTAGTAAGCATGATTGGAGTATTTGTTCTCTTCTAGCTCTAGTAATTCTCTTGGCCGAAACTTACAAGGGCATAGTACTAGGTTTTAAGCCACATTAAGCATGGAACATCAAACTAGCATCACATAATACATAGCATAACATGGGAGACCTTTAGCAAACATAAATGGGATTCAGATTTTTCCTTAACCCTAGTTTCTTAAACTTGGTCGAAACTTACAAGAGCATAACCCTAGTTTGTAGGCAACAAGAACTTTACATAACATATTAAGTATCATGGGAGCAAGCATGAGCAAGTCTAGTTGGAGTTTAAACTTTCCTAAGCCTTTTTTTTCTTCTTGGCCGAAACTTACAAGGGCATGATCCTAGGTTTTAAGCAACATCAACCATGAATAGCATCTTAATAACATCACATAACATATTAGGTATTATGGGAGAAAGCATAAGCAAGTCTAGTTGGAGTTTAAACTTTCCTAAGCCTTTTTATTTCTTCTTGGCTAAAACTTACAAGGGCATAATCCTAGGTTTTAAGAAACATCAACCATGAATAGCATCTTAATAACATCATATAACATATTAGGTATCATGGGAGAAAGCATAAGCAAGTCTAGTTGGAGTTTAAACTTTCCTGAGCCTTTTTATTTCTTCTTGGCCGAAACTTACAAGGGCATGATCTTAGGTTTTAAGCAACATCAACCATGAATAGCATCTTAATAACATCATATAACATATTATGTATCATGGGAGAAAGCATAAGAAAGTCTAGTTGGAGTTTAAACTTTCCTAAGACTTTTTATTTCTTCTTGGCCAAAACTTACAAGGGCATGATCCTAGGTTTTAAGCAATATCAACCATGAATAGCATCTTAATAACATCATATAACATATTAGGTATCATGAGAGAAAGCATAAGCAAGTCTAGTTGGAGTTTAAACTTTCCTAAGCCTTTTTATTTCTTCTTGGCCGAAACTTACAAGGGCATGATCCTAGGTTTTAAGCAACATCAACCATGAATAGCATCTTAATAACATCATATAACATATTAGGTATCATGGGAAAAAGCATAAACAAATCTAGTTGGAGTTTAAACTTTCCTAAGCCTTTTTATTTCTTCTTGGTCGAAACTTACAAGGGCATGATCCTAGGTTTTAAGCAACATCAACCATGAATAGCATCTTAATAACATCATATAACATATTAGGTATCATGGGAGAAAGCATAAGCAAGTCTAGTTGGAGTTTAAACTTTCCTAAGCCTTTTTATTTTTTCTTGGCCGAAACTTACAAGGGCATGATCCTAGGTTTTAAGCAACATCAACCATGAATAGCATCTTAATAACATCATATAACATATTAGGTATCATGGGAGAAAGCATAAGCAAGTCTAGTTGGAGTTTAAACTTTCCTAAGCCTCTTTATTTCTTCTTGGCCGAAACTTACAAGGGCATGTTCCTAGGCTTTAAGCAACATAAAAAAAAACAACGAGGAAAACTACTTGTACTGCATGTGAGGGGAATATTTACACCCTCTCGCTTAGTTTACCACAAGGAGAACACTTGGTGGAGAGAAAAAAAAAGACCTTCCGCTTCTAGGACTCCCCCTTGCATATCTTGCTTTGTAAGAGGGCTTAGACCTTAAGGACTCCTCCTTGTGAAGACTTCCTAAGAAGGAATCCTAGGCTTGATTCCGAAAATGGAGGAGAAGGAGGCTAGTTTCGGTGGAGGGAGGAAGAAGGAGGAAGAAGAAAAAAAATAACTTTTCTTTCCATTACTCCTATTTATTCTAAATGAAGGGAGAAAGGGAAAATGAACTTTTCATTCTAAGTGAATGGAGAAAGGGAAAATAAACTTTTCATTTTAAGTGAAGGGAGAAAGGTGTCCCTTCACCTTCCCTACCCTTAACTACAATTTCTCTTTCATTCCTAACAACCCACCCATGTTGGGGCTACTGGTTATCCCATATCACAGAGAGCTTGTCACTTACTAAAAGGTTCAAGGTTCGAACCTTGGCCATGCCTTTTTTTGGTTCTATTTTCTCTTTTTTTTTTCTTTTTTTTTCTTTTTTTTGAAGAAGGAACCTACATAAAACTCATTCTAACCATAAAAAAATTATATAAAATTGCTAGAGATTTTTATGGGTGTTACAGGTAAGGTGGGGCCTGCCCTAGAGGGGGTCCTCGCCACGTTGGAGGTCAAAGCCAAAGCGGGCAACGTCGCGAGTGGTCTACCGAACGACCGACTAACCATCCTGATCTGACGAAGAGTATCCAATGCTACCTTACTATAACTCGGCAGGTACCGAGCTTCCGACGCTCAAAAGGCTCAAGCATGAAGAAATGAAGGCCGAACAGCCATCCCGCTAGGCTGACCAGCGGGCACAGCCCCGACCAAGTAGGCATGACTCCCTCGCTCGACAGGTCGGAGCCGGGATAGCGGACCATTGGCCGAGCGGACATCTCGCTCGGCCCAACCATGATATCATCTAGACGTCCGGCCGAGCGACTCTCCCACTCAACCCAGTAAGGGACAAAAGGAGCAGCTGACGATATCCTCCTGAGAACCCGTGCCACCGACAGACAGCATGGTTGACAGCATGGTGTTCGCTCTCCGCAAGTGTACGGAAATGTCGCAAGTAATATAAAATATTATCGTATTCACAGGAACTGGAATAAGCACTAGAAATATCTCAAAGCGAAATAGCTAAACAACTAATCAATTGGGTTCAAATGCTAAGGATGAAAAACAAATCTAAAATGAAAGATTAACAAATAAGAGTTTGGGGGTTTGAGTTATGATAAAGGGAGGTTCTAGGAGTTTTGGTTCTTTATAAGATCTCTTGAATGTATATGGTTTACCAATTCTTATTCCTCAATTGTCTAATATTTGTAGAAAGTTGTCGGTTCTCTCTTGCAATAGATAACCATCTTAGGACTGAAAATGTACCTAAATGTGATCAATTAGATATGAACCTACGTTGTCCTTACACAGGATTGCACCTATTACTATGCTTCCCTCGGATACCAACATAGAAGTTCATAGCTTCTTAACCCATAAAGATACAAGGATTGAATCATAAAATCTATCCTACCCTCTTGAATATTCTCATTTCCCCTTCAAGGTTATCTCTCAAACGTCCTTACACTGGCTTGCACCTGTCACGTGGATCCCTCGGAAAATCGAGTGAGAGTTAATCTCTACAAAGTCTATAAGATATCCAAACAATCAATCAAGAATGAGAATTAAGCCCTAATCACAATTAATCATTCAAGATCCAATCGATACAAACTAGGCAACATCATAGAAACAAAGAAATGGCAAATCCACAAGAGTTTACATCAATTTATCTCACAAATACTCCCTCCATCCTAGAACAAATAGATCTACTCCATAAAACGAAGGAAGAAAACCAAAGATAAGAAGATTACAAGCATTCTTCAATCTCAATCCAAGAAGAGGAAAGAAAGAAAACTTATCTACAATATAGCTCCATCTTCGGATCTAATCCTCGCTTCCGGAGTCGAATTCGCCAAGATTACCCTTTAGATTGTCCAAAAATCCTCCCAAGAATGGGAGGAATCCACCAAATCTTGATTTCTCCCAAAGGGGAGAAGATCCCTTTTCAAATCTCCAAGGAGGCTTTAAATAGAGGGAGGCTTTTGGGCGCCACACGACCCCGAGGCATGGTCGTGTGAGGTTCACACGACCAGAGCCTTTCCCCTCTCTGCCATCTATACACGGTCGTGTGTGGTACACGACCGTGGGCAACTCCCATCAAAACCTCCAAGCACGGTCGTGTAGATCCACATGGCCTGGACTGCCCCAGCTTCTGGAAACCTGGCATGACCGTGTGGTGCATACGGCCAGAACACCTTTAAGTGCTGGGAACCCTGCACGGCCATGTGATGCACACGGTCAGGGCCTTCTTGGTCTCTGGAAACCTTACACGGCCATGTAGATCCACACGGCCATGTAAGGATTGAACTCTGATTTGCTTCAAAACTTGGCACGACCGTGTGAGGTTCACACAGCCAGGCCTTCTTCCTTTGCTGTTGCTGCCACACTACCTCTGAACTCCACACGGCCAGAGCTCCCTACCAATGCAGGGTCGTGTCTGGTACACAGCCAGGTGCCTTCTCACTTGCTTTGCTCATAAGTTTTGCCCAAGAATGCAGAATCTTCACCGAATTCGACTCTTGTGTACAGAAAATACACAAAAGCATATCTCCGAACAAAAAGAGTAAATATGTTAAAAGGAAAACTGGAAGTACAAAAATGCATAGATCAAGCATGCTCAAAGTACGTAAATGTGCGTCAAAACATGCATAAAAGTATATAAAATCTACGCACATCATATGGCCAGACAAAAGATTGTACGGTGGAAGCTTCCCCTGTCTTGTCAGAAATATACTCGCATTATTACGGTATGGTGTCGAAGACGCTTTTCTAACACGTCTTTTTCATGTATACTTTGAGGAGCGTGCGCGCCTCGGGAAGCACGCATGCGCTCCCTGGGAGTTCTATATAAGGACCCCAAGGCTTTGACGGAGGTAGACGCATTCTACTGTAGCTACAGTTACGCTGCCACTTTCATTTCTTCGCTTGCTTGTTGTCTTCGCCGGAGATCTGACTTGAGCGTCGGAGGGCCATAGTCGGAGAACCACTCCCTGGCTCGACACTGACGCTTTTGTGCTTATAGGCTTGTCTCGTCGGATGTCCGCGAACAGTCAACAGGAGTGTCATATCCCCGCATTCGTCACCTCGACTTTTAGACAGGATCATTAAGTTAGAGTAATATTATTAAGTTTAAATAATTTTGATACAGCAGTATTTTTTTATACAATAATTTTATTTAAGATAATTTTGAAATAAAAAAATGATGAGGAATATATATTTTTAAAAATACAATGTTTTTAAGATAATAAAAATATGATTTTGCCCAAAACAAAATGCTAAAACTTGACTTTGAGGTCTTAATCAACTAAAACATTTAAAATTAGTTGCTTTTGTCCAGTGTCAACAAGGATAATCAACTAAATGCTGATTAAATTAAAAGTTTTTTATGATATTAAACTCTAAAAAAAATTTAAGGAGATTTTTTATATGCGCATGCTTTAATTATAAACAATGACCATTAACATAAACGAATTGATTTTGTTTTTCAAAAAAAAATAATGCTAATGAATTGATATAAAAAATGCGGCAAATGAAATGAAATTTAGGGGCTAAATGGTGCTCAAAGAAAGAGGCGAAGGTCTTTCAAACATTCGGGTATACCAAGAAAAGGGTAAATTTTTTGGACCGTATTTTATGATTTAAGGGATGGTCTCTAAGTATTCATTGGTGGAATACATGATCCTCATTTATAAAATAGGTGAGGATTATTCATCCCCATCAATAAATATTTAGGGATCATCTTCTAAATCGTAAAAAGTGGTCTAGAGAATTTGAGCTCTACCAAGAATGCCTATGTAGTGAAGTTAGCTACGAACTCAGCTGACCCTTGGTTGTAAGGGGGCCAGAATTTTATAGTCTGGGTTGAATCGAGCTTATGAAAAGAAAAGCTCCCGGGCTATCTGCCTATGTTCCTTTATGTTATGGTCTTTCTAATCTACCTTTTTCTCTTACCCACATTTTTTCTTTCTCCCATATACTTCTAAACTGCAACTCCACTTCGACATCGTCGGGTCCCACGGCCCAGGTAGGCTAAAAGGTGGCTCCGTCCTCGAAGGAAACGAAGCAATGAATCAAAGTTCAAAGAAATTATTATTATTGTTTTTTAATAATCAAAATATTTATACTTCTAAAAACCCAACTGATCTGGAAGGCGAGCAGCCCCTGATTTATCTATTAGAAAATTTTAAAAATACAAGTGACTCCTCTTACATCGATCGTCATTGTCTTAGATATGTTATTTTACAGAAGAAAAATGTTCTACCGCATTGTTGCTTGAATTCGAACCATGCGTGTTTAGTTAATCTGTTGAACGTTTTACAGCTACAACATGTTGGGGGTGACTTTCTTCTATTGTTTTTTTTAGTTGGCATTATATTTAATTTTTTGAATCAACTAATCATAGGATTATCAGTTCAATCCTACCAAAATTTTCTATCAAATCAAGTTTTCTTCCATTATTAGTTGCACGAAGTGTTCATGTGAATTTAATTATTCATATTAAGTATTCTAGTAAGACTTCACTCTTGCCTAAGTGGATGTGATATAGAGGTAAAATATTTAAGAAAATAAAGGATTAAAATTTGAATCTCTATAGAGATAAATATTTTAGAGGTCGACCCTTGAGTGTTGTGCTCCCAAATTACTTAATAGGCGATGCTTGTGCTCTGAATTTGTCCGATAGGTGAATTGGGAGAGAAAAACCATCTGTCTTCAAATTAGTTGGGCAAAACCAGGGCTTAGTAAAGTAAAACTCCTCACTTTACTAATATTGCACCATCATAAACCTGCATCAAGCTCAGGATTAACTTCCTGTAAACTACTCACTGTTCTTCTGGAAGGAGGTATACCCTGCTTTTGTGCTTCTCGGCTAGAGAAAAAAAGAATTATTTCTATGTTAATTGCCTAGAGATCTCTAGTCCATATATATCCATGTGCTCGTCTCCTCAGGGTGGTGCAGTGGATGAAGTATAGGATATTGTTATATGAGATCTTAGAATCAAAACTCGAAAACATATCTTCCCCCATGTCTTGATCACATACACTAATAATGGTTAGTAGTCATCAATGATTTATCTCCTCCGTGTCAATTTAAGAACAAGTTGACGGAGGATGTTCAAGATGAGCGAATCGCCTTTTGTCACGTATATCCATGTGTCCTCCCTCTATGCTATGCAGCTATGCTCTACAATGAATAGTTTTGAAAGTCTGTTGAGATCTAGGGATGTTCTTTCAAAATTTATTTTGAGTGTGAAACAAGATTTTGGTTTGTAAATGATTCCACATCAGTGTCAGTTACACAGGTAGAATTGAGAATTGAGAATTGAGAATTGAGAATTGATCAAGCTTGAACGGGAATGGACGAAGTGGTGGCCATGCAGCCTTTGACGAGCTTGAAGAGCGAAGTGCCGAGCCTCAACTCCTTGCCCACCAGAATCGGAAGACCTTCCCTGAGGCACTCATCGTACTTCTCCAGTAGGGAAACCACGTAGTTGAAGTCCGGCCTCTTCGACGGATTCGCCGACCAACACCTCTCGATGAGATTGTTCAGCACCGGCGAGCATGAAGTCGACAGCGGAGGCCTCAGATTCTGCAAGGAAAATATTAAACTAAAATTTTAAAGATTTGGAAGGAAGGAATTAAAGGCGGCGCTTAATTCTGATCGATCGATCGATCGATGACCTTCTCTGAAGCAGCGTAGGCAGCCTGCACGGGGGTCATGCTCTGGTAGGGCACGAGAGCAGTGGTGAGCTCCCACATCACGATCCCGAAGCTGTAGACATCGACCTTCTTGGTGTAGGGCTTCTCCTTGATCATCTCCGGCGCCATCCACCGGTAGGTGCCCATGTTCCCCTTCGACTCCTTGCACTGCGTCTCCAGGCACGAGGTGCCGAAGTCCGCCACCTTCACCCGCATCTCGTCGTTGAGCAGCAGGTTGTGGGACTTGAGGTCGCGGTGGATGACTCCTTGGGAGTGCAGGTACTGCATCCCCCTGGAGATGTCGAGCGCTAACCTCAAGATCGTCTCCGTCGACAGCGAGTAGGGCTCCTTCTTGTGGAGGTACATCCGCAGAGTCCCCTGCGACATGTACTCTGTGATGATGCAGTACACCGGGGGCTTCCTGCAAGCTGCTATGAACTGCACGAGGAGATGAGATCGATTGCATGTGTCAATGGCGATGGGCAAGAATCGAAACTGACCTGGACGATGTTTGGATGGTAGAGCCTGGAGAGGAAGGCGACCTCTGAGTTGAACTGCTTCTCCAAGACTGCCTTCTTCTGCTCGTCCTGCTCTGGGATCTTCACTAACTTTATCGCCACGGCTCTCTGTTTGTAGATCCCTCTGTAGATCCTGCTGTTTGATCCTGAAGCAAATTTGTTGCCGAGGAAGAGTTGCGAGAGGTCGGCCATCCACTCCTCCCTCTTCCCGCCGGCGCCCTCCAAGTTATTGTAACCCTGATCTCCATTGCTAGGGTCAAGGAGCATGGACCAGGACTCCAAACTGTCCCACCTCCTCTTCTCCATGATCTCCATCTCCGGCAGCAACGGTTTCCTTCTCGCCGGCCACCGGGAGGAGGACGAGCCAGGGGGAGGAGGCGGCGGCGGCGAGGATGATGATGATGATGAAGGGAGGGCCATGCCCGAGCTACTCTGCCTCCTCCTCCCGAGCCACAAGGTCACGATTGGAAAGCAAAAGGCCATCGAGATCGAGGAAGGGAAGAAGCTTTAGCTAGCTGAAGGAGGAGGAGGAGGAGAAGGAGAAGGCGAGGCTGAAGAAGCCCAAGAACCTCAATGGCATCATGGTCATCTTCCTCCTCAGGATTCGATATTGGCGCATGGAGATCATAACAACTGTGTGCCTGAAATTGGGCATGATGAGAAAGGGCTAGAATTTAACGCAAAGAATCCAAAGAGACTTGGAATGGAGGGAGACGCGGCGTTTCTTCAATCCTTGAGCCATAATCCAACAAAGTAAAGATAGATAGATATATATATAATATAAAAGCCTAAATTGATTGTCAAGTTGGTTCACTTTACGTAGATAGATTGATGATCAATGACCAGTAACATGCTGAATCGATCGATTTGGTCTTCTCGTGGTCCGATTTATAACTGTGATTCTGAGAGAGAGACAGATAAGAAAAAATTTTAAAGGAGTCAAGGAAGTCTCGTGATGTGGTAGTTCAAAAAGTGCAAGCATCCATGCGCTTCTTCTTCCTCTTCTTGGCTCTTCTTCTTGTCTGTCTCTTTTCGCTTTTGGCACTTGTATCACTTCCTCTTAAATTTCCCAACTCATGGAGATGGACAAGGACTGCTAATTTGCATCCTTCATTAAATGAGAAACACGAAGATCGTTAGATGGTGTAATATTAAAATTACAAGGTATAATTAATAGTTACGTTAATTAACTAACGATTGATTAAATTAATTAATATTAAGTAGCTACTAATTCGATTGCTTAACTACGCTCTAAACTGGTAGGGCTTCGTCCGGGGAGCTGTGGTGCTGCACGCCACCCGTGGACGCCGTGGTTGCACGCCGGCAGCTCCCGGAGAGCGTCGCCCTCCGCGAACTCCGTCAGGCAGATGGAGCAGTACTCCGTCACTGACCCGTTCAGCTTCGTCGTCGTCGCCGCCGAGAGGAGAGTCGCAGGTACCTGCATTGCTGCCGTCGCGCTCCTCGGAAGAGGAGGCCAAAGTTGAAGGCCAAGTCGGCGGATAAATCGCTGACGCCGGTGGAGGGACCCACGCAGTTAGTTGGGGTGGTGGGGTCGGGTGCCGACGCCGGAAGTTCAATCGTGTACTAGTTATAAAGAGCCAATCCTATCCGAACCCGGCCGAGGGCCGTCTTAAAAAAACCGGCGAGAAATCGGTAACCGTACCGCTCGAAGAAGGCTATCGAGGGATTGGGAGGGGGAGTCTCGTCCTCCGCCCGCGGCGGCTGTTCATGGAGAGAGCGCCGTCTCCTGCCTCGATTCTCTCCTCGTCGTGAGGGTCACCTGCTCCCCCGAGTCTACCCTCGGCCAGACCGCTCCGCCGCCGGCGACCGATGGCCTCTGCGCCACTCTCGGCCGGCTACCCCTGCTCCGAACACACGGTGCTGAAATCTCGCTCGCTGTCTGTGATTGTTTGTTGACCTCTCTTTAGTGAAAATTGTTGGTCACAAAAGCAATGGCGTGAGTTTTGAGGGACTGTAGATTCGAATTTGCCATCGAGGAAACTCTGGATCAGTGCTTGACTGCTTGCAGACTTGTTGATTGGTTATATTTTGTTGATATTTGGCTACTATTATTGATCACATGACTCTGCTTGCATTGTATATAACTCCTTCCTCCCATGGATAAAATGATAACACCACGCCAAGTTTAGTTCAATGTATGAATTGAGTCACTGACAGTATCTGTCAAAAACTTATGGATCTTAGGAACTCATATTTAAACATATGGAAAATGAACAATGAACTGAGTGGTTGTTTCTTATAGACTGATCCTCCCTAAAAGTTAAGAAGACAGAAATTATCAGAGTAATGTGGCTAGAATGTTGATTGAATTATCATAATCTGAAAAAGGATGGTATGATGAGCTATCTTCCATTGTCAAAAATACAGTGTTTAGGGATAAATTTTGAGACGAATTTATATTAGGATGAATTCTGCACCAAAAAAAAATTCGTTCCAAAATTCTAGTTGCCAACTTAGTGACAAATTTGGAGACGAAAATGACGACGAACAATATTTTTGTCGCAAAATTACTACAAAATTGGGGAGGAATTCAGCAACGAAATTGGCAAGAAATTATAATTTTATCGCCAAATTCATCACTAATTCTGTAACAAAAATTATATTCGTCGCAAAATTCTCATAGTCAACTCTGTGACAAAAACAACTCTTGCGACGAATATTATTTTCATTGCAAATTTATTGCAAATTTTACGATGAATTTGACGACAAAAATAATATTTTTTTAAAAAAATATATAATTTGTGATAAATTAATTTTCGTCCCAAAATTATGGATGAATTCACAGATTTTAGGACAAAATTATGGATTCATCCTAAATTCTGAGACGAATTTGTGGATTCGCCCCAAATTTTGGGACGAATTTGTGAATTCATCCCAGATTTTGAGTTGAATTTGTTGATTCATCCGTTCCAAAATCTTGGATGAATTCACAGATTTGTCCTAGAATCTAGGACAAAAATGTGGGTTCATCCTAGATTCTGGGATGAATTCACATATTTGTCCCAGGATCTAAGACGAATTTTAGAATAAAAATTAATTTATCACAAATTATCAATACACAGTAATTTAAATTATTTTCATCACAGAATTCATCCCTAAATATCAAAGAATTCAACAGAACCAATTTTACAATTTAATCAAATCCAATACCTATTTATAATCCATGTACAACAAAATTAACTAGCACATCATAAGCATTCGATACATCCTAATTAACATTATCACATCCTATTTAACAAATATACACATCTATTAATATTTAAAATCAATTTTACAATAATACAAATCCAAAGTTTCACAAACCAATTCTTAAAGACTCCACGAAGTTACAAATCCAACACTCCTAAAAGTTATACAAGTTTTTTCAAAATAAACTATACATACATCAACTCATATTTTTTTCCCACAAACTTTCTTCTCATCAAATCTTCTTTTCCTATATAAAAATAAACAAGCAAACCAGATTATTTCTAACAAGAAAGATAAGTACTTAAATTATAAAGTTAGAGTGATATTAGAGGTTGGCGATAGGCTTGAAAGTCAATATATATATCTTGCTACTTACAAATAATGTAGCACAATGAATTTAAATGCATTTGTCATCAATTTGTTATTTTTTATGTTCTTATGGTTCATATGCAAACATGAACTGTCAATTGTTTTAATTGATAACTACTACATTCAGAATTGAAGGAATAATTTTTTTTATTCTTAAGTAAATAATGCTTTTAGTAGGCTTTGAACCCAGGAGTATTTTAAAACCATCATTCTACTTACAATCCTTGCCAAGCACCATATGCTTGCAAGTCCTACCTTTCAACAACTTCCTCTCGACCTTCCTTGACAATGGTTCAAACAGGTACCCTTGAAGTGGTGCAACCGAAATCATTATGCAGTATCTTAATAACTACTTCGACTATTTATCAAGCAGTTAACTGGTCAAGTAAAACAGCATAGATTATTTGCTTACCTTAGCAACTATACTAGCACCACTAACAACAGGATAAAGGCTGTCAGTTTTCTTGGCCACGACAAATTGTATACTGGGTAATCTTTCAGACAATTTGACTCTATATTTCTCAGTATCGCCTCACAATGAAGGAAAATTTGTTAAGATAATTGGAAGCCAGTGTCGTCACAACTTGCAAGGGGATCAGAATTATCCTAAACAGTTACTTTGACTAATTAGATAGCATGTGCTTTACCTCGGTCAATAAAACTCCCACGTCAAGAAGCCTTTTGACAAGACCCATAGCTGAATTGTGAGAGATGTCATTCAAATTGATTTTTGTCCTGTTAATGGTTAATGGAGTGTTCGGTTACACAATTCTAGAGCTGATTGTTAGATAAGGTGCTAAGCATCATATGCATACCTCTTTAACATCTTAGCTGATAGCTCCCGTGGATCTATAACATCAACTTCCCATCCAATAGAATCATCAAGTTTTAGATTTTCAAACAACTTTTCCCTCTTCTCCTTTTTATGAGTCTTAGAATCTATGAAAAGTTGAAACAACAAAAGCCATCACATACGCTGCCTTCGGATCCATAATAACAGGCAAATCAACTTGTAGAATGGTGCAGAATCGCATCAATCTTTATTTGAAATTTCACAAATAAAATGATTTCTAACTTCATTAACTAGGAGAACTTTAAGACTAAAATAAATAGATGAATACAGTAAAAATAAACCTCTCCCTCAACTCCACTGAACAAAAATTACTTCTTGTTCAAGCAATGTCATTGCCAATAGTTCAACTCCATTCATAACATTATGAACTTAATCTTCTCATTCCAGACACTCAGAGATCAAAATATTCAAAGTAGACATGAAAACAATCTCAATAAGTGCATTGCCACTAGTTCTTAAAATATTACCAAGGAGGAGAAAATAAGGAAAACATTCTTACGAAGTGTTCTTTTGTTTTAGCAAACTAACTTAGTGAAATGCAAGGAACAAAATGTTAAGTAAACAATGAATTGTGAGATAAATTCTTTCCTTAGAACAACATTAACGACAATACACGAACTATTTTAGAAGACAACACTAGCATAGATAGTTCCACAGCTGCACCACATTGTTAGCAACACAAAATAATCAGATAAAGACAGTATCAGTGGAAGAAATGTTATGTTAATTATCTATTCTGAACCTAATCACAGGATTAAATCAATGTGCCCACATTCGTACCTACACAGAAACTTCAACTGACAAGCTTTTCTAATTAGAAACAAGACACTTCATCAAAGGGGGGAAAAATCAACAAGCAGTAGAAGATGACGACAATTTGGACCTGCGAAGTTCAAAGTGGCGAGGGTCTTCTGGTAGGACTTCGCACAGTACAAGCAACCATACACCATGGGACCTAAACCGATAGAAGATGATCGTTCTTTGTCAATGAAATACGCAGCGAAATCAAGTGATCATAGTGGGAAAGAAGGGAGGAAATGGAGGATGAAGGAGAAAACAAGTGTACCCAAAATGGCACCTCTTCCGGCTTGTCCATTATGCAGGGCTTCGCAGTCCATCTCAGAAGGGAGGAGCAGGAGAAGACATCCTCCCTTCTCCACCCAAGTTGCTACCGATTCCAACACAAGGAACTGAGGAAGGAACTCACGGATCGCACTATGCGACGAGAAGAGAACAGCCACGGCCACCGAGGGCATGCTCCACAGGCCCAAAGCCCTATATATATATAAATAAAACAGCATCACAACCATTACTAAGTACACAATTTGATGGACAACAGTTAGCTTGCACACAATTTGTTACTAACACCCATCTAAGGTTTTATGACAACTGTGGTAAATACGGCACACCACTCTCACTTCCTAAGCTAAAATTAGGCTTTTCCAACCATAATCAGACTTCCCAATCGATTGAACTTGGGACTCAATCGATTGAAGCTACTTCAATCGATCCATTTATCGATTCCGCAAG
Organism: Zingiber officinale; assembly: GCF_018446385.1. NCBI lineage: Eukaryota > Viridiplantae > Streptophyta > Magnoliopsida > Zingiberales > Zingiberaceae > Zingiber > Zingiber officinale. The sequence goes on from NC_055988.1 coordinate 150,694,661, forward strand.
CTTCTGCTTGCAGAAATTCCCTCTGAATCGATCGACTGATCGATCCATCTTGGGTCAATCAATCGACTGATCGATTCACTGACCTTTTGTTCGTGGGAATAAACTTTCCAATCGACCCATTGATTAATCGAAACTCATCCAATCGATCGACTGATCGATTGGGTTTCTGATTTCTTTGAAATTCAATTTCAGCAGACTTCAGAAACTCTCCAAAAATTCTACAAACCTCTAAAAATCATGAAAACTCATGTAGACATTATTTAGGGTATATTCTATCAAGGAAAAATAGTTTTCTATGAAAATACTTCCTATTTTAAAAGATTGACATAAACTTGAGACCTTGTAAAAATTTTAGTGTTTTCTTCCAAGTTTGTGTTTAACTATTCAATGATGATTACTATCAAAAGATAGTCTTCACCAAGATTTTCCAAAAGCCTTTTAAAATCATTTTCAAAACCAATATCCAACCATGTTCCTTGGGATCAATGCACATAACTTGTACATTAGTTTTCCCAATGATTGGAAGACACATAACTATGTGCTTTGATGAACCTAAAACTTCACAAGATGCACTATATCAACATCTTGAGTTTTGTTCACCATCCTAACATCTCACTAGTGTCTAATGCATACTAAACACATACAAGTCACCTTATGATTCTTTGTTAGATGTAGATTTGGTTTTACCCTAAACTAAGGGATCATGCATATCTATCTAGATATTATGAAATTTATGATCATCCACCTAGGATGTCACTTGGTATCATCCCACTTGTTGAGATATTTACCATTCATGATAAATGTCTTTTGTCCTTAATTACAAGGAAATTAACATAATGCATGATGTTATATGGCATACATCAAAATGAGTAATTCTAAATGTTATAGCTACATGATGTATGTATGACATGACATGGTATTTTTATGTTTTTCATACTAAAAATGAATGCAACACATGATGTCATGAGATGTGATAAGCAATCAATCATGGCACTTTAGCATATATAAAATATACCTAGATAGACTATCTAAGTATCCTTAATCCCTTAGCTAAGCCTTTAAATTCTAATCCTAGATTGCCTATTGAAGAAATGCCACAACCCAACTTGACATGTCTTTTACCCTTTCCCATTTGTGCCAATTGAAATTAAAAATTAAATCCTCAAATTTTATTTGGCACATTTTACTCTTTCTAAGAGTGACAATTTGGATTAAGGTTTACATTTCCCTTAATTCCATAGGAAAATGTCAAATTCCCAATTTGGCATTTTTTTTGCTTCTCTCAAGTGTGTCAATTTAAATTAGATTCAACTCCTCAAATTGTGACACATTTTACTCTTTCAAAGAGTAACACTAATAATCCTTCTCATTTTCAAAGGTTAGTAATGTAGGACCGTGATCGTTCGATAGAGGGGTGAATATCGATTCGAAAATTCGAGTGTGAAAGTACGCAGCGGAAAAGTAAATAGACACAATTGATTTTACTTCGTTCGGAGCCTGTGACGACTCCTACTCGAAGGCCCGTGGTCCTTGACCACTTTCGTTGGGCAATCACTAGCAATTCAAAATAATGATTACAAAAGAAGTACAATGAATGCTAATGAAAACAAATACCGACAAGAAAGAAAAGGAAGGAGCGAAGTGTCGGAGCTTTGTTAGCGTCGCTGGAGCACAGAGCAGCAAAGCAATCTGGGAATTCTGAGAGATGTGTATAAGCTCCACCCCTGAGGCTTCTTTTATATGCTGCTCCGGGCGCCTGGATCCCTTCCGGGCGCCCTGGTGCGACGTGGCAAGTCCAGTCAGGATGCTCCACGTGACGAGGCGACGCAGAGGATAAAACTTGCCTCCGGGCGCCCGGATCCCCTCCGGGCGCTCAGACCACCTTTTTCCAGAGATTCCTTCTCCTGCAAAACAAGGTTAGTCCGAGGCAAAATTATATCCTGCAACACAGATTGTTAGCACAATTTATAAAGTATTGATTAACAGAAAAAGTATGACTTAGATTCCGTCTTTCCGAGACCGAAATTTAGTCACGATCTCGACTTAGATATCCGAAATGGATCTAAGCCGGATTGACGCCTAATGTTCCCTTCCCGAGAATGCGTCCTCGCAATCACTCCCCTCCAGTGACTTACCTTACTTACCTGCCAGACGTCCGGTCAGCCCTTCGACCCGTCTGGACTTCTCGTCAGCTATCCGGTCAGCCCGTCGACCTAGTTGGACTTCTTGCCAAGCGTCCGGTCAGTCCGTCGACCTGCTTGGGCTTCTCGCCAGCTATCCGGTCAGCCCGTCGACCTAGCTGGACTTCGTGCCAGACATCCGGTCAGCCCGTCGACCTGTCTGGACTTCTCCTGCACACTCGATCAAAGTGTCAAATAACAACAAAACTAACTTAACATATTTGTCATTCATCAAAACCTAGGTTACCGTTAGTGCTACCCGTACCAACAATCTCCCCCTTTTTGATGGAATGACAACCTAGTTAAGTTAGTGAAAAGACGCAATAAACAGGTACATGGGTTTTAGTGTTTTCAATTTGGTTTAGCTAATTTAACCACCTAACCCTCCCCCTTTGGCATTCATCAAAAAATAAGCAAGGGTAAACAAGCATAGTGTAGGGTTACTGTAAAAAGTAATCAATTAAAAAACAGTTAATTTTGAAAAAATATCTAAGTTTGATTCAAAGATAATGATAAAAACACCAAGTTACACTACTAGAAAACTAGGCTTTTGAGACAAAAATTTTAAGACAGTGACAAAACTCGTCTCAAATACTAAGTAATTAAGACAGTAATAATAGATGTCTCAAAATTTTACATGGAGACATTAACTTTAAGACGGTATTTAAGATTTTGTCTCAAATTCAACTAAATAAGATACCTAATGTAACATACCAAAAATGTAAATAAGGATATACTAACTAAAATTTTGTTATTTTAAGGAAAATAAATATAATTCAGTATATAATTTATTAGGAAATAAGTTTATATGAATTTAAGATATTTACTGAAAATTTTCTGGATTTTAAAAGAATTATTTTATATTTTAAAGGTTAAAATTGGATAAAAGATAAAGACCATTTGTAATACCTAATTAAGTGAGGAGTTAATTAAATATATATATATATAATACCTAAGTTTAGAGCTAAACCTTGGTTTTAATTGCCTAAGGGAATTCCGCCGCTCACCTCTCACGGAATCCCTAATCCTCTTCCTCTCAACTTCACCGCCGCAACCCAAGCTCTCGATTTGGGCCGAGATCTTGGCTGATTGTTGACGCCACGCCGGCGATCTCCTCTGTGGACAAGCCTTCCTCTCCTTCGTGTCGTCCTGTGGCTAAGGTTCCCGGCAGTGGCAAAAGAAGGAGAAGGCAAGTACATCCTCTATAATGATATGGGATCGATGAGGTAAAGGATAGGTAGCTAGGTAGGTTGATAAACTTGCCAACAAAGTCCGATTGATGGATTGTGTTAGGGATCGATTTCTTTCCGTGTTGTTATTGATTTGGTTTGAGGTTCCGTTGGTGTTCTTGCTTGGTTCGCATTGCTTCTGGATTTTTTTGCTAGTGCATTCTGTGGTGATGAGTTTGATTTTTCCCAGAGTGTTCTGCTCATGGTTCTTCTGGTGTGCGATGGGTTGTGATTGAGTTTAGATTCGATTTCTTATGTGAAGTGGATGTTACGAGTTTACTGTGTCACACTTGTTTGCTTAAATGCTTGACTAAGATATTGATTGGTAGAATGAGTTGTGATCGAGCTTTTGTGAAGTTCTAGATTCGGTTTGAGATTTCTGTCAGGTCTTGATTTCGGATTGGGTTTCCATGAGGTTTTTGCTATGGTTTGTGGTTGAAATGAGTTTTGATTGGTTTCTTCTTGTCAATTTGAGCTTGGAATCCAGTTTTTGGTAGCCTTGATTGGTTGCAATGATGTTAAATTTGTTTTTGCGCATCTGGAAGTTTTGGAAAAGGTCGTTGGGATTTTTATAGGGTTTGTTGATGATCTTGCTGCATTCCTTTTTGTTTTCGAGAACACTGGATGAAATTGGGCTTTGATATGGAATTACCTTTCGAGATTGTTCTGTTCCTTTGTTGTGGTTTTTGATTTCTGTTTTGGTTCTTGATGCTGTCTGTTTGTGTTCGGTAAAGATTGGACGAAATGGGAATGTTATGGGACTTCCCTGTATCGTTGTTTTTCTGTACCCAAGCAGCTGTGGATTTCAATTTTCTTAGTTACCCTTAAGTGTTCTTCAATTGAGTTGGCATTGAGTTTCCTCTTCCTGGCAGTAACAAAGATGAGGGGTTTTCTTTCAATGGTGTGCACATCTTATAGTTAGCTGAATTTTATTCCATGATAGCTGAACTTGGGTAGTTGTGATCCATCAATTCTGTGAAATTTGAACGTTATTGCACTATTGAAGTTTAATATAGTTGCTTCACCTAACTGCTTAGGAGGTGTAGAATTATGGAAGAACTAGAGCTGTAGTCTTTATTTATTATGCATGAGTCCTTATTATTCATTAGTTATCCTATGTTATACATGATTTATGAATTGTTGTGAATACAGAATGAATTTAATGTATTATTGTTATAGGTATAACGTGGATTGAGCATATTTTCTTATGTGGCTAATTGGATGGGTATGAGCATATGTGGTGACAGTACGGGTTGGGTGCCCCGGGATGAGCTCCGGGAAGGGCCCTTCCAAATATGACTGATACTGTAACTTATGATTGATATTGTTATTTATTGTTAGCTTCGGCTATATGACTACATGTTCTCTAGGAGGTACCTCTAGGGTCATGGGACTGTTTGACTGGCTCTATTAGTGGTTACTAGATATGTGGCATACTCACCCCTATTAGCTATGTAGGATCTTTCACATATTGTATTTTTCCTTCGCTCTATTGTATTTGAGTTATGTTTCATGTTGGTGGGAAGCTTAAACTGAAAGGAAAAGCATTGGATGTGAAGGGAGGTGGCGTGAAAAAGAAGAAGAAGCATAACTATGAAATAGATTCCAAGACCGAAAACCAGGAACTTACATAAGGTAGATTCTTACTATTTTTTTCTCTAGAAAATATTTTATAATCATACCAAGCAATTTCAAGATTATTCTGTCCTACCTTGGCCTTTCATGAGATGTTCTTGTTTTCTGATGCTTATTAAAATCCACTTTATTTGAGAAGGGATGTAACATTTTTTTAAGATTGCTTATGGTATCATACAGGTGGGAGTTCTGGATTATCAACTGATCCAACTGAAGTCCTCACTGAAGCCGAGAAGGTTGGGTTTGAAGGACAAGCCCCATCAGTCGATGATCACTTGACTCTAGCAGAAAGGCGATATATTGAATAGAGGGAGAGGATTAATGCGAAAAAGCTGGCGAAGACATCAAACAAGTCTCACCGTGATCGCATCCAGGATTTCAATCAGTATCTGGCAAATCTCAATGAGCATTATGACATTCCAAAGGTGGGTCCGGGTTAACTATACGGTACTATCTTGAACGAATTACTAGATTTAGAAATCAAAAGGTATCTTTACTTTATTTAAATAATTGACTTTTATAATAAATTTTGATAGTTTTGTGATACGTACATTATTTTTTATTTAGGTTACAGATAATATTATTTCACATGAACAAAGATTGGATAACCAACAGGTACATTGGTAGTTGTTTTCATAAGAATTTTTTTTTTAGTTTTATTAACAATTTTGGTGATGTAGTAGTGTATATATTTTTAAGCTGTAGATAAATTTATTTTACAGGTGCAACAACTTGAAAGGCACAAAGATATTGACAAACACATAGACCATCATTTCTTATTACGAGATGAAGAGGTTTGTTTAACTTGCGATTGTTTATGTTATATATATATATAGTTGCAATAAAGAGGATTATGTGTTAGATGATGAGATTTCTTATTGAAATGTTCTATTTATTGATTTTTTTGAACAGTATATATTATAAATCATCTTTACCTCTAATAAGAGTTTTTTTTATGTTCAGGATTCTGGTGAAGAAGGATTATAGAAGTTATCTCTAGATCACGAGGAGTTGTTCTTTAGACTTTCTTTTGTGTAACTTTCATGGGAATAATTATTTTTTTATTATCAAATTAATGATAGATATGCAGATATTTCTGTTATTGGATGAATATTGGATGCATTTCAATTAATGATTATAGAATTTTATATTGTGGATATCATTTTTAATGTATAAAAGAGAGTTTTTTCTTTTGTTTTGAAATTACAATTTAATAAATTTAATCTAGATTAATTTGTATAATAAATGTTCTTTAAAAATTATTAATTTTTGTCATAATTGTTGCATCTAATAAGTTAAAATATTAAGAATAATAATTTACTGTCTTCACTTCTATTTGAGACAGCACATTACCATCTCGATTTAGTGTCTTTAGTTTTTTCACAGGATAAGACATAACATTTGAGATAAAACAATAACTGTCTTAAATACTTTTGAGACAATTGGATAACTGTCTCATCACCGTCTTAAATAGCATTTGAGACAGTACAACTGTCTCAATATTTTTTTGAGACGCTTGTATTAGGGACGACTACATTACCGTCTCATCACCGTCTCAAAAACATTTTGAGACACTAAATTTATAGTTTAAGACATATTTTGTTGTGTCTCAAAAGCTTAGTTTTCTAGTAGTGTTAAAAAGATAGTCACGTTGACTTGGGGGAGACAAGTTTAATTTTGAAAAGTATAAGTTTAAAGTTAATCAAGTTTAACTTTTCAAACGTGTAAACTTTTTCAAATCAGGTTTTTCAAATTTACTTTTCAAGTTTAAGTAACATTTACTTTTCAAAAGGTAATTTCTACTTTTCAAATTCCAATTTTCAAATTTGATTTTTCAAAACAAAGCAAAATTTTTAATTTTTCAAAAGACAAGTAAAATTTTATCCAAAATAAATTTGTTAAGGCTAATTTGATAAAAGCTAAGTTTGGAAAGTTTAAGTTTCAAGCAGATGTTACAAAACTGAATAGATTTGTAATAATTTTCAACTTTAAAATCAAGTTTAAAAATTAGGTGGGATTTTAAAATAAGTTAGTTTTAAAATAGATGTACAAAAACATACAAAATTTTAATTAATTTCTCCCCCTGAACTTGACACTTAAAATTACACAACTGTCTAACCAATTAGGTACTAACTAACTATCAGAACATAGTAGCTTTCACTTGGTTAGTCAGATTAAGGTGATTATAAGCAGTCAGTGTTTGACTTGACTGATGAGCTTAATCTGATTAATGTCTGATTTGTATTTAACGTCCAGACTTATGCTGATGCACTGAAATAAGCATCTTAAGTCCAGACAGTTGGCCTATGCATCTCACCCCTTTCTATGTTTGTCAAAAACAAGCAAGGTAGACCTAAGGTGTTGGTGAGATGCTCAAAAACTAGTCCTATGGGTACATGCTTTCTAAGGATTCAAAAACTAGTCTAAGGCCAAAACTGTTTTTGAAAATCTAAAAATGGAAAGTTTTGAACACAAACAGGTTTAACTTATAATCTGAAAACAATTTTTGAAAATATTTTTGAAAAATCCTAGTCTATTAAGCACATCCCTAATTTTCGACGTAAGTTGCTAAATTCACTTTCAGGGAGTGGTTTTGTGAAAATGTCAGCTAAATTTGATTTGGACTCAATGTATTTGAGTTCAATATCACCTTTAGTTACATGATCCCTGATAAAGTGGTGCCTAATTTCAATATGTTTGGTTCTTGAATGATGCACAGAGTTCTTGGTTAAGTTAATTGAACTTATATTGTCAATTAATACTTTTACATTTGTGATATTTAAGTTGAAATCTTTTAGAGTATGCATCATCCATAATAATTGTGCAACACATTCGCCTATAGCTATGTATTCTGACTCAGTTGTAGATAGAGCAACACAATGTTACTTTCTACTAAACCAGCTGACAAGTGATGAACCTAATAATTGGCATCCACCACTTGTGCTTTTGCGGTCTAATTTACATCCAGCATAATCTGAGTCAGAATACCCTATTAGTTCAAAATTATTTGTCCTAGGATACCAAATTCCTACATTTGTTGTTCCCTTAAGATATCTAAAAATTCTTTTAACTTGTGTCAAATGGGATTCCTTAGCACAAGTTTGGTATCTAGCACACATACTAACTGCAAATAAAATATCAGGTCGGCTTGCAGTTAAGTACAGTAGGCTACCTATTGCACTCCTATAATATTTTAAATCAACTGGTTTTCCATTTGGGTCATTGTCAAAGATTGTGTTTACTGCCATAGGTGTTTTTATTTTTTTTGTATTTTCCATTCTGAATTTTTTGAGTAAGTCTTTAGTGTAAAATTAAAATTTTGAAATTAATTTTTAAGTTTTAAATTAAAAATTTGAAATTATATATATATTTTTTTAAGTTTAAAATTAAAATTTTGAAATTAATTTTGAAATTAATTTTTAAGTTTAAAAATAAAATTTTGAAATTAATTTTTAAGTTTAGAATTAAAATTTTGAAATTAATTTTTAAGTTTTAAAATTAAAATTTTGAAATTAATTTTTAAGTTTAAAATTAAAAGTTTGAAATTACTTTTTAAGTTTAAAATTAAAATTTTGAAATTAATTTTTAAGTTTTAAAATTAAAATTTTGAAATTAATTTTTAAGTTTAAAATTAAAATTTTGAAATTAATTTTTAAGTTTTAAAATTAAAATTTTGAAATTAATTTTTAAAATTTAAATTTAAATTTTGAAATTAATTTTTAAGTTTTAAAATTAAAATTTTGAAATTTTTAAGTTTAAAATTAAAATTTTGAAATTAATTTTTAAGTTTAAAATTAAAATTTTGAAATTAATTTTTAAGTTTAAAATTAAAATTTTGAAATTAATTTTTAAGTTTAAAATTAAAATTTTGAAATTAATTTTTAAATTAAAATTTTGAAATTAATTTTTAAAATTAAAATTTAAATTTTGAAATTAATTTTTAAGTTTTAAAATTAAAATTTTGAAATTAATTTTTAAGTTTTAAAATTAAAATTTTGAAATTAATTTTTTAAGTTTTAAAATTAAAATTTTTAAAATTAATTTTTAAGTTTAAAATTAAAATTTTGAAATTAATTTTTAAGTTTAAAATTAAAATTTTGAAATTAATTTTTAAGTTTAAAATTAAAATTTTGAAATTAATTAAACAAATTTAAGCCTTATTCATCTCACCCGATCTATATTATCAATCAGGGAATCCTATGATTTTGTGAGATGAAATTGGATTTTTAATTATGGAGTTTTGGTTTAACTTGTGTTAGATTCAGATTTAGGTTTGGTCTCCACAAATAGGCAATCTTCGGATAAACTTCTAAGCTTGGTGAGTCACATGGACTTCATTAATAGTAACCAACCTTTCGAGGTTTTCTAAATAGTCCTATCCACGGAGCTTAGTACTAAATCTTGGTCTAACTGGTTATGATTCATTTAAGGGTAGCTTCGGTCAGTTCCACTTGGCCAAATGCACCAGATCGAAACCATATCTTTCTAGACATGCGATGCCCAAGTTTCCCTAACGTACTATCATCTAAAAACTTCACCAGTACCATGATTCAAGTTAAACATGGTCTCTAATCCTAATTACCCTGCCAGGTTAGTTTGTTTTAGGTTACCCTGTCGGGTAAGTTAGTTTTGGAGGTGCCAGCTATTCTGGAGTCTCCCCCTGAATTATTGGCCATTAATTTAAATTTTAGTTTCAGGTTTGTGTCGATTCATTTTATAGTTACAGTTAACTTGATGATAATTTTGTTGTTTTTTAAGGTGTTTAGATTTTGATTTTGATTTAGGTTTGGATTTTGGATTTTGGTTTGGTTTATTCGATTTTATATAATGTATTTTTTCTTTAGGTATATAATATTGATTAAGTCCTATTTGCGTGGTTAAGCACGCTTTCGGAACCCAAGCAAGATTGGTTGATTTGTATTGGGTTATTAATGATTTGAAGGTCTTATTTGAATTCGACTTATATCCTAGTCCGGTTTTATTATAGCATGCTTTTTGATTATTTAGGATTAAGTCTAGATTTTTTGATCTTGTTGTGAATTTTTCTAACATTTCTTTTAAATTGTTAATCTTATTTTTTAATGATAGATTCTCCTCCTCAAGTGTTAAATCTTGAGTTGGATTTGAATTTTTAATTTGTTCCTTGAGGTTTTGATTTTCCTCAAGTAGTGATTTATTTTCATTTTCTATTTTAATTAATTTACTATTTAAACAGGAAATAATTCTAAAAAATTTTTTGTTTAAATTAAAATCTACCTCATTCGGACCTTCGGAAACGAGTACAGACTCGTGGCTTGTTTCGGGTTCAGACCCGTCTTCATCTTCCGACTCGTCTTCTGTTTCAGCTTCACGAGCCATCAGTGCGAGGTGGCTCTGATGTTTCTGCTCTTCTTCCTCCGATTCGTCCGAGGAGTCGTTCCACGTTGCTTTGAGGGCCTTCTTTTTGGTTGACTTCGGTTTGTCGAACTTCAGTTTTGGGCATTCGTTCTTGTAGTGTCCCTTTTTATTGCAGCCGAAGCAAGTCACGTTCTTTTGTTCTGAGGGAGAGCTGATCTTTTGAAGGTCCTTTTTGCTGAAGCTCCTTTTTCTCCTGGTGAACATTTTTCTTACCAAGTTCACCAAGTGTTCTTCGTCTTCGGAGTCTTGGTCGGAATCTTCTTCATATTCAGGTTTGCTCTTCTTTTCTTTGGAGGAACCTGCAAATAAAGCTATACCTTTCTCAGCTACAGCATTAGTTTGTTCATGTAATTCTAATTCACAGAAAAGCTCGTCTAATTTTAACTTAGAAAGATTTTTAGAAATTTTGTAGGCATCTACGATTGATGCCCATAAACTATTACGTGGAAAAGCATTTAATGCGTACCTTATTAAGTCTCTATTTTCCATCTGGTGGCCTATCGCATGAAGTCCGTTGAGGATGTCCTTGATCCTCGCGTGAAGCTGATTTGCCGTTTCACCTTCCTGCATTTTTATATTAAGAATTTTATTTAAGAGCAGGTCTCGTTTAGTTACCTTGGCGTCGCTCGTTCCCTCGTGCAGCTCGATCAATTTGTCCCACAGCTCTTTAGCGTTTTTGTGTGGACCGACTCTGTTTAGTTCTTCTCTTGTTAATCCGTACTGTAGAGTGTTGATCGCTTTATTTTCTGTTGACGCTTTTTTCTTCAAATCTGCTGTCCAGTCTTCAGGATCCAGTATATTCCCGGAGTTGTCCGCTGGAATTTTATAGGGTCTCGTGACGCTCATCCACTGGTCAAAGTTTGTTTTGAGGTAAACCTCCATGCGCTTCTTCCAGTACGGAAAATCGTCTCCGTTGAAAAGTGGAGGTCGTACTGTGCTGAATCCTTCTGTCTGAGACATTTTAGTCCTGCGCACAGAAGAAAGAAAAGCAAAACAAGAATCCCAAGACTTGGTCTTGGATTAGTAGTGCGGGAAAAAATAGTAGAAAAATCTAGATTGGTGTTGCATCAATTTAGGTTTAATTGCAACAAACAAAAAATATTAAAAAAAAATGATAAACCAGTTTAGAATTAAGCGTAAAACTAAAGACCGAAAATAAAGGTTTCACCCCCAGTCTGATTGGTGGTTGCACCAAATCAGAGCGGTACCTGCTCTGATACCATTTGTAGGACCGTGATCGTTCGATAGAGGGGGGTGAATATCGATTCGAAAATTCGAGTGTGAAAGTACGCAGTGGAAAAGTAAATAGACACAATTGATTTTACTTCGTTCGGAGCCTATGACGACTCCTACTCGAAGGCCCGTGGTCCTTGACCACTTTCGTTGGGCAATCACTAGCAATTCGAAATAATGATTACAAAAGAAGTACAATGAATGCTAATGAAAACAAATACCGACAAGAAAGAAAAGGAAGGAGCGAAGTGTCGGAGCTTTGTTAGCGTCGCTAGAGCACAGAGCAGCAAAGCAATCTGGGAATTCTGAGAGATGTGTATAAGCTCCACCCCTGGGGCTTCTTTTACTCCGGGCGCCTGGATCCCTTCCGGGCGCCCTGGTGCGACGTGGCAAGTCCAGTCAGGATGCTCCACGTGACGAGGCGACGCAGAGGATAAAACTTGCCTCCGGGCGCCCGGACCACCTTTTTCCAGAGATTCCTTCTCCTGCAAAACAAGGTTAGTCCGAGGCAAAACTATATCCTGCAACACAGATTGTTAGCACAATTTATAAAGTATTGATTAACAGAAAAAGTATGACTTAGATTCCGTCTTTCCGAGACCGGAATCTAGTCACGATCTCGACTTAGATATCCGAAATGGATCTAAGCCGGATCGACGCCTAATGTTCCCTTCCCGGGAACGCGTCCTCACAATCACTCCCCTCCAGTGACTTACCTTACTTACCTGCCAGACGTCCGGTCAGCCCTTCGACCCGTCTGGACTTCTCGTCAGCTATCCGGTCAGCCCGTCGACCTAGCTGGACTTCTTCCAAGCGTCCGGTCAGCCCGTCGACCTGCTTGGGCTTCTCGCTAGCTATCCGGTCAGCCCGTCGACCTAGCTGGACTTCGTGCCAGACATCCGGTCAGCCCGTCGACCTGTCTGGACTTCTCCTGCACACTCGATCAAAGTGTCAGACAACAACAAAACTAACTTAACCTATTTGTCATTCATCAAAACCTAGGTTAGACCGTTAGTGCTACCCGCACCAACAAGTAAAACCTTGAAAATGCTCTCCAAGTGCCAACTTCATCAGGGTTGGATTGACTACCCTTCCAATTAGAGTTGACACTCTCTAAACCCATCTAGGGTATAGAGAATATGCTCTTAGGAACCGAAAACCTATTGTTACTTCTTGGATGCTCTAGGTATTCACTAGGGATGACTTCCCTAGATACCTTCCTAAGGACCTTTCTAGGCTTCTTAGAAGCCTTGGTCACCTCTACTAGGTCACTTCTAGGAATAAATTCCCTTGTAACCTTCTTTATGACTTTGTTACACTTCTTAGAAGTCTTAGTCACATTGGTCTTATCAAAAGTACTCTTAGGGATTCCTTCCCTAGTATCTTTGACTTAACCTCTACACCTAGGGTTGGTCCCATAGCTATATGGAACCCTATAAAAGGAAGTCACATCCTTCTTGGCTTTAGGTTTGTATCCCAAACCTCTATAGCCATTGGAAGGCTCTTATCTAGCTTTTCCTAGGTTATACTCATTTTGACCCTTAAGCATATTTTCCATTCTTGCTAGGATCCTTTCTAAATTATCAAGTCTTGACCTTAAGACTTGATTGTCCACTCTTAAATTCGTAGATTTGAATTTTTCTTGATTCCTATGAGCATTTCTATATTTAGGCATATATCTATAATCCTTAGAATTATTGCCTAAATTGCTATCTACCTTCCTAAACTTAGGTATGGTAGATCTAGCATGAAGAGGAATATATCTATCCTTAGTGTCATCATGCTTCCTACTTTCATGATAATTAGCATTAAAATGATAAGAATTATTTCTAGCATGCTTTTTATCTTGTGTCAAAGGAATAGATTCATTAAATGATACCTTGGTTTTTACCTTGGAAGCTCCCTCTAGACTTGTGTTTCCTCCTTTGACTTTAGTTGGCTTCCTCTCTTTAGAACATTGACTTTGGTAATGTCCTCTTTGTTTGCATGAGAAGCACACAATGTGCTCCTTGCTTTTGTGTTCCGTGGGACCAACCACTTTAGGCTTCTCCTTAGCCTTGGTTGCCACTTGGCCCTTCTTTTTGGCCAATTTTGGGCACTTGCTCTTATAGTATCCATGTTCCCTACATTCAAAGAAAATGATATGATTTTTATTATTTACAATCAAAATTTCTATACCTTTGCTTGTAGGAATGATGTTTGATTCTCCATTTGATGTAGCTTGAATTGTGGAGGTTGCATCATCTTCTTCTTCTTCTCCTTTTGAGGATATGTGTGCTTCCACCTCTTCAACCCTTGAGGATGTGGATGCTTCCACCTCTTCCTATCTCGAAGATGTGGATGATCTCTCCTCATCTTCCTTCTTCTCCTCTTCTTTTTCTTCCTTGAATGTTGCACTCGTGTCAACATCCGATTGGTCCTCCTCTTCTTGGACCAATGAATCCTTCTCCTTAGGCTCCTCTACTCCTTGGAATTGTGATGGGTCTTCATGATAGGCAATGATCTTTTTCCAAAGATCACATGCACTTATGCATTCATCTACACTCACAATGATATTAGAAGGTAATAAATTTAACAAGATTTTTGTTACCTCCTTATCCGCCTCCGCTTGCTCCCGTTGCTCCTCGCTCCAATGTCGAGGTCGGAGGCGCTTCCCCTTTTTATCTTTAGGAGCTTAAAATGGATCTTCCAATGCAACCCATTGGTTCCAATCCATTTGAAATCATGTCTCCAACCTCGTCCTCCAATAATTGAAGTATTCTTCATCGTACAGAGGTGGAATTCGGATATCCCATCCGAGCGGTCCTTCAATCCCCATCTTCTTCTTCCTCTAGCTTCTTGATCTCTTGGCGTTAGTCCGTAGAAGAGCGACCTCGCTCTGATACCAATTGTTGGGACCGATGTGCCCGCTAAAGGGGTTGGTGAATAGCGTTTCATCACGCTTGTGTCGGTTTGCTTCGTCTTGTTGTTGTGCAGCGGAATACTCGAAGACAAACACTCACAATGCTAACACCTAGGATTTACTTGGTATCCACCTCAAGAAGAGGTGACTAATCCAAGGATCCACACACGACACGCTATCTCCACTAATGAAAACCTCCTTCTCGGTCGCAGCCGGAGGCGGAGAAGCCTCGTACAAACTCACACACAACACAAACACAAATACAAGAAGAAACTCTAAGAATACAAGTGAATACACCTTTCTTCTTGCTACTTGTTGTTGCCTCTTGAACCTTGAAGATGCTCCTCAAGTACTTTCAAGAACTGGCGTGAGTGCTGGAGAAATCGCTGTAAGCTCGCAAGAGAAGATCACAAAGATCTGCGAAGAAAAACACTCCGTAACGGCTATATCATGTGCTCCCAATCGATTGAAATCAACCCCAATCGATTGCCACGTCAGCTCAGCACAATCCCAGTCGTCCATCACCTGCATCCTGCGCAATGATCGAATCTCAATCGATCGGCCAATCGATTGGGACATTCTGAATCGATCCACCGATCGATTTAGATGCTTTCTGTGTTCTCGCGATCGCGCGAGAACTCCCATCTCCAATCTATCGACCAATCAATTGGAGATTCCCAATCGATTGCCCGATCGATTGGAAAGGCCTCTGTGCTCGTGACTCATGCTCCCAATCGATCGACCAATCGATTGGGTCATTTCTTCCTTCGCAGCACACTCCAATCGATCGGCTGATTGATTGAACCCTGGTTCAATTGATTTCCCAATCGATTGACCATCCTGGACTTGACTCAAACTCAAATCCAAAGTCTCCAACCCACTCTCGGTCAACCGTGACCTGTTGTGTAACGACCAAAATTTCCTCATTACGAGTCCTAATAGTATTTAAAAATATTTAGAAATACTTTAGAAATATTCTAGAGATTTTTAGAAATTTTTAGAGTATTTTTATGTAATTTTTGGAGGTCGTTTGGTATTTTTACCAAATGAAACAAGTTACAAAAAAAATAAAGAAATTAAGCTGAGGTTCGAACCGAAGACCTCCGGTTAAGCAAAACCTTTAGTTGTCTCGGCTGACCAAGAATCCAGCAAGGTCGTGCTTATTAAAGAAGGAATGGAAATATTTTAAGTAGTAGTAGTAAATAGAAAATAATTAGGAATAAAAGGGATTCGGCCGAGATTCGAACCCGCGACCTTCGACCCGACCCGAATCTTAAGCGGATGCGATAGCCAAGTGCCCAAGCGGGCGGTTCTGCTTAGAAAAGATAGCATAAATATTTTAAGTAGTAGTAGTTAAACAAAAAATATTAAGTATAAAAGAGTTGAGGCCGAGATTCGAACCCGCAACCTCCGACCCTGTCCACGCCTTAAGCAAAGCGCAATGACCAAGCGCCCAAGCGGGCGGTGCTGAGCAAATATCGAACGGAAATAATTTTAAGGATAGTTAGTTAACAGAATATGGGAGTTATAAAAGGAGAACTTAGGGGTTGATTTTTCCGTAACCTAATTTTCCTTTCCCTTCTCCCTCTCGCGTGTGACGGCAGCTCGGGGGGAGAGCAAGGAAGGTTAGGGCTCGTCTCCGGTGGCCGACCAAGGGTCCAATCCGAAGGGTTTTCTCCACCGTCACGATCTCCTCGTCGAGGAGATTTCGTGGGCACGAGGAGGAGCCGAAATCTTGAGCTAGCCGAAACCCTAGGAGCCTTCTCCTTCGGTAGTGAGTCCAAGAACGCAAGGTAAGTGCTACTCACCTGCGGTAAGGGTAGTTTTGAGCTTTGATTTAGTGTTTCTTTTAGTTTTCGGAATATGCTGTAAAGGATTGTGGTTGCTTGGGAATTTAGAGTAGATCCAAGATTTGTTTTTCCCTTGAAATTAGAAATTCGAATTTTTATGCAGATTTTAATTAAGCTTATAGTGCAGATTTTATTTAAGCTTATAGTGCAGATTTTAATTAAGCCTATAGTGCAGATTTTAATTAAGCTTATAGTATAGATTTTTATGTAAGCTTATAGTGCAGATTTTAATTAAGCTTATAGTGCATATTTTAATTAAGTTTATAGTGCAGATTTTTTGTGGAACTTGTAGTGCAGATTTTTGGTGGAATTTATAGTGCAGATTTTTTGTGGAACTTGTAGTGCAAATTTTTGGTGGAACTTATAGTGCAGTTTTTAAAAAAAGATTATAGTGCAGTTTGGTTAAGTATTATAGTGCAGAATTTATGTTTGCATAGTATGCAGAAATTGTGTAGCATAGAATGCAGAATCTTGATTAGTATAGTATGCAGATTTAGTTTTCAGTTTACGATTTTGGCTTAGTATTCCAGTTTAGATCATGTTGTAACATGCTTAAAGATCTCTATTGCTCTATAAAAGTATAAGCTTTACATAGGTATCAAGCTTTAACAGATTTTTAGTGTGGAATAGCTATGTGTAGCATTACAGATTTTGAATTGTTTAGCATTGCAGTTTTGATGGTTTAGCATTGGAAGATCCAATTAGATCTCTAGTAGCTTAATTAGATTTGCAGATTTTATTAAGCTTACAAGTGCAGATTTTATTAGTATAGTATGCAGAATTTTAATTAGCATAGTATGCAGATTTTTGTTTATGATTTCAAAGTTAAAATTTATTTAAACATTTCAGTTTTTAAAGAAGCATTCTTTAATTAGAGGTATTAACAAGTATAAGAAAGATAAAGAAAAGAAAGAAAAAGGTCAAGGCCTTAAGTAGATCCCAAAGTCAAGACTTTAGAGATTTTGGCACACAAGGTGCTTGTTAAAATGCCAAGGCATTTAAAGAAGAAGTAATTAAGATAAATCAGCTTATGAATCAGTATTTTACTTTTATCAGTGGCACTGTGCTGGACTCTTAGTTGTCCTTGGGTTGGGCTCCCATAGTCGTCCCTAGGTTTAGATAACCTAGTAAATCATACTAGATTCGGGACTAGCTACCTCGGGTCTAGTTAGGGATGCACGCATAGCAAGTACAGTTGTCGGGCCCATCAGCAGCATGATTATTATTTTTATCTATTATAAAAATAGTTTTCAAAACTTCACAAATCAGTTACGTGAATACAGTTCAGATTCAGCATTAGCCTAGCATCAGTTTAGCTCAGCTTATGTATCAGTTCGGTTAAACTTATTATTCTGAAGTATAAAAGTATAAGTTTTGAACAAGTGAAATAAGCTTTACATGTTTAGCATTTCAGCATGTCTTGCTTCTTTTGCTATTAGATGAGCATGTGTAGTATTTCCTTTAAAGCATTCAGTTTTAGATTTATTCTTATTCACATGCATATTCGAGTTTTGTGAGTTAGATAACGCTTACTAAACAATTTTTCTTATAAATGCATTTTCCTCTTACTGCAGATAAAGGAAAGGAAAAGCTATAGCAAAGGAAGGCGACAAGGAGGTGCGGATGGATGTGTGATGCCTGGACTATAGAAGCCTTGGGATTTAGTATAAGAATTTATTAAGATTGCCATGTATTTAGAATTCTTTCATTTAAATTGTTATGCACATTAGACCTATCATTTGAGTTGTATAATGGTTGCATGCATGTTCAGATTAATACATATATTTCAGCATGATTAGATTGATGTATAGTTTTAGTTGTGTTCATATACTGGAGTAGTATGTAGAGATAGTTGTTTATGTTTTCCGCTGCTATCAGTTGCATGTTTAGAGAGATTTATGTATTGATATTCACATGTGTGCAATGTTAGTTAAGATAAGTTAGTAGTCCAGTAGCGCTCCGCCCTCACAGACTAGTAGTGAGGAGGGTGGGGTGTTACATGTTCGGTCTCCATGCCTAGCATTTGGCCACACCCGACCAACCTCGAATTGGCCTTCTAGCCTCCTCCATCAGCCTTGCGTCCCTCGGATATCTCCCCATCCTTCACGTCTTGCCTTCAGGAGCTTCCTTCGACCTCATCATAGTTGTCAGGTCTTCCTTGCCAAGTCATACCAGGACTTACCTTGCCAAGACCACATGCTTGGACTTACCTCGAACTAGTCTTCTAGCCTCCTCCATCAGCCTTGCATCCCTCGGATATCGCCCATCCTTCACGCCTTACCTTCAGGAGCTTCCTTCGGCCTCATCCTAGTTGTCGGGTCTTCCTTGCCAAGTCATACCAGGACTTACCTTGCAAAGATCACATGCTTGGACTCACACCCTTTGTCAAGATCACACTTGGACTTTCCAATTGTCTGGATCCTCACCAGAACTTTCTCCTTTGCTAAGATCACACTTGGACTTTCCAACTGCCTGGCTCCTCACCAGGACTTTCCACTTGCCTGGCTCCTCACCAGGACTTTCCAATTGCCTGGCTCCTCACCAGGACTTTCCAATTGCCTGGCTCCTCACCAGGACTTCCTCCTGCCTAGCTCCTCACTAAGACTTTTCTGTTGCCTGGCTCCTCACCAGGACTTTCCAAATACCTAACATTCAGTTAGGACTTTCCCAGTCAAGTCTCCTGCCAACCTTGACCTACTTGACTTGTATTCTCATCAACCTGGTCAATCCTTTGACCATCTCCACAATCGAACGATTGCTCCAGTAATCTCCTTATATTGTCAAATATCAAAACTCAAATCCCGACTCAACCTCAAGCTTAGTCAAACTGGTCAAACTTGACCTAGGGAAATTGCCCCAACAGCAACCCCCCACCAATTGTCAACACACAGGCTAATGAGGAACCACAATAGCAAAATGATGTGTAGCAGGTGGCAACATCCGGCGAGGGGAGCTCCTCTTCATCCTCCACGGCATCAAGTGAAACCTTGGCATCTACATCTAATGAATCTTCATTTTCCTCCATACCTACAACTACAACCTTAGCTATAAATAGAGACACAAATGAAGCCGCAAAAGAGATGATGCTGGCACCAAGGAGTGAGAGACAAATTCGGGCACGAGCAGCTCACCGAGGTGGTCAATGAAGGTAGCCGCTTGGAACATTAGGGGCTTTAACAAGTCCCTAAAGCATGGAGGAGTGCAGTACCTCCTTCAACACAAAGATATTTAAGTTATGGCACTAATGGAGACAAAACTTAATGAGAACTCTTTAGAACCGAATCCGGGGATAAGGTTTTCAGGTATGGGACATGCACACAACTTTAGTTTTTCTAACCATGGTCGTATATTGCTTCTTTGGGACTTGTAGAGGGTGGATATGAATGTTATTATGACTACTGATCAGTACATACATTGTTATGTTCGATGTCACATCTCCAATAAAGGCTTCTTGGTGACTTTTATCTATGGGTTGCATTCAATAGTCTCACGAAGACCTTTATTGAAAGAACTCACTGATTTAGGAGGTACCATTCCCGATGCATGGATGATTATGGGAAACTTCAACTCTTATTTATCTATTCATGAAAAGAAAGGAGGATCTCCAGTTACAAATCATGAAATACGGGACTTACAGACTTTTGCACAAGCATGTGGTTTGGTGGATCTCCGGTCCTTTGGATGTCACTTTACATGGTCTAATGGTAATGTTTCCTGCAAGCTAGATAGAGATTTGATTAACTCATTTTGCTTGATGGTAGATTTTGATGTGTATACAGAGTTTATGGCACTGAGATGTCTCTCATATCACTCATGTGCCATTGTGCACACATTAGCCAAGGATCGGCCACCAAATAGAGTCTTTAAATTCATTAACATGGGAAATGCCCAATATGTTCTCAAGACAAAGATGTTTCATTTGAAAGGATGCTTGAGAGAGCTAAATAAGAAAAACTTTGGGCATATTTCAGAGAAGGTAAGAAGGGCAAAGGAAGAGTTGGAGGAGACACAAAGAGGTATTTTAGATGGTGGTCCAACTCTTATGGAGTACAAACACATAAGGAAGCAAGCCAACCTACTAGCCAAAG
Organism: Zingiber officinale; assembly: GCF_018446385.1. Classification (NCBI taxonomy): domain Eukaryota; kingdom Viridiplantae; phylum Streptophyta; class Magnoliopsida; order Zingiberales; family Zingiberaceae; genus Zingiber; species Zingiber officinale. The sequence goes on from NC_055988.1 coordinate 150,715,175, forward strand.
AAGAAAGATAATTTTATCAACAAAGGGTAAAGAATGTCTACTTGAAGAGTGTGGACAAATGTACAAAGTTTTTTCATGATATGGTGAAAAGGAATAATAAGAGAAATGCAATCATTATACTCAAGAAATGGAATGGGGAACAAACCACAAGTTTAGGTGAAGTGGCGGAGGAATTTGTTGACTACTTCCATAACTTACTTGGTCAAAAGGAGGCGTGGAGAATTCTGGACAGCAATGAGCTCATGGGAAGGAAACTAACCATGAGGCAATTTGAGAATTTATGTAAAGCTGGTTGAGCTTGAAGAAATAAAGGCTGCGTTATATGATATTGGCTGTGGAAAAGCTCTGGGCCTGGACAGTTACAGTTCGAAATTCTTTACTTCATCTTGGGATATTGTTGGTAATGATCTTATTACAATTATGCAGGAATTTTTTCAAAGTGGCAAGCTACTCAAGCAATGGAATCACTTTTTGATCTTGCTCGTGCCAAAAGGAGACCATACTGTGGGGGTTTCAAATTAGAGACCTATTTCTTGTTGTAATGTATTCTACAAAGTCATTTCAAAGATATTTGCTGGCTAGTTATCGGAGGTCTTGGATTTCTTATTGGACCCGGCTAAAGTAACATTCATGAAGGTGCGTTCTATAGGTAATAACATATATTTGACCCAAGAATTGCTCTGGAAGTATGTCTGCAAAAGGGTTTCTCCTAGATGCATGATCAAAGTGAACTTGAAAAAAACTTTTGATATGGTGGATTAGGATTCCTTATGTCGGTACTCGTTGGTTTTGATTTTCCTTAACGATATTACAATTGGATAAAGGAATGTGTCATTACGGTATCTTACTCAATTTTTCTAAATGGTGACATATATGGTTTCTTTAGTGGGCAAAGAGGACTTAGGCAAGAGGATCCCCTTTCTCCCCTATTGTTTAGCCTAAGTAAAAACAAAAGGCAGCTCAGTGCACGAAGCTCCCGCTATGCGAGGTCCTGGGGAAGGATCCATTATTTGGCCTAAGTATTGAAGTATTATCAAGGAAGCTCAAGACCACCACCACTTTACCTTCTTTCCATTTCCATCCAATATGCAAGGAGGTAGGCATCACACATCTTGTTTATACGGATGACATTATGTTATTTTGCCAAGCGGATAAATCATCTACACAACACCTAGATTTCTTTGGAAGAACTTCGGGACTAAGGGCAAATCCACAAAAAATGCAAATCTATATGGCCAGTGTTCGGGCAAGTTTACAGGTTCAGATTTTTGGTCTCATGGGATTCCAAGAAGGTTCTTTTCCTTTTCGATATTTGGGCATTTCATTGGCGGCAGAAAAACTAAGAATTACTAACTATAGGCCACTCCTAGATGTTATTACAAAAAGAATAAATGTTTTGCCCAAGCATACCTTGTCATATGTCGGGCGGTTGGAATTGGTAGGTATGGTTCTCCAAGGTATGGAGCGTTTTTGGCTTTCAATGCTTCCAATTCTTAGTGAAGTCATAGATAAGATAAAAGTTATTTGTCGTATGTTTGTTTGATCCTCAAAATACTCTCATATATCTTAGTCAAAGATTTGGCTATCAAAGCAAGATGAGGGGTATGACCTTAGGGATCTACTTGCATAGAATGACGCATTGTTAAGCAAAATTTTATGGGATATCAAGTCAAACAGATTCTTTATGGGTCAAGTGGGTACATCATCACTATATGAAATATGTAGATTTTGGGGCATGGGAAACCAAAGTTTTGGGCTCTCCTTTGATTAAGAGACTTATAGAAACCCAAAACAAAATTTTAAGAGCCTCAAATGGAGTAGGAACAACAAACATGACAATGATGGAGTGGTTCGTTGGTGAAACAAAGGGGGTTGTGAATGCTTACCAATTCTTCATGCTGAGGGGTTAAGAAGTAGATTGGAACTCGGTGGTGTGGAGGTCGAAAATCATGCCAAAGCATCGGTCCACTTTGTGGATGTTAGCAAACGGAAATCTACGAACTAAGGATAGAATGGAATATGAGCCAAACAAAAAATATGCGTTGTGTCGGCATTATGAAGAAACAAACCATCACTTGTTTTTTGAGTGTCATATGGCTTGCGATTTATGGTGTAAAGTGAGGCAATGACTGGATATTGTACAGAATTTCCACTCCTTTGATGAGCTACAACAGGTTCTTGGATGGTATTATAAGGATAGCAGCTGAAAGATGAAGGCTTAGTACCTAGGCATCTCAAATATGATCTACTTTATATGAGAGGCACGCAATAAAAGTCGGTATTAAGAGATTGCTCCAAATATTGACCGGATGTTTTGTAAAATCCAGAATCATATGTATCGATTTGTGGACCTCAAGTCAACGTGATGCTCCTCAGTCTGTCTGATGGAGTACGTGTAATGTTCGGTTGGAGTCCGTGTAATGCGCGCATGGCTGCAATTGTAATGTTGATGGCAAATGTGGACGAGTAGTGCACGTGTTTCTTGGGGGCAAAAGGCGAATATACTCGCCCCCAGCGCCCCCGCCAACCCGTCCCAGGTCAACACGGAGGAGGTAAATCACGAGCGGCTACTAGCCTTTAGAATAGGGACTAGCACATAAGGGAGGCATTTACCTCGTCTTTGCCGAGATTCGAACCCAGACCTCATGGTGGCAACATCTCATGCGCTAGCCACTAGACCCATCCGAGGGGACTTAATGCACGTGTTTCTTGCTTGCATGCAAGGTTGATAGGTGTGGACATCTCATTGGGTGACATATGCTCATGAGATGTATGATTGTAAGTAGGGATTGAGTTGAGTGTGGAGTCTTATCTCAAGTTAAGCTCTTGGACATTTTGTGTGCTTTGATATGTTACTTTGGGAGTTTTTTTATCTCTTCGAGCAAAGTTAAGTGATTTTTTTATGATACTATCTAGCTTGATGGGTTAGCAAACTCTTCGGTTTCTCAAGACACAACTCCAACCGCTGACAGACTGTAGGTTAAAACTAAAGATAGCTATCTTTTGTCCATTCAACAAGTTCATCACGGAAAAAAAATTAGGAGAAAGACATGGTCTCCGGTTTTCCTCCAACATGGTATTTTTCAGGCATTAACTTAAAGGATCCTTTCGATATGATTTCTTAGTTGTTAAAGTATTTTATTCTGGTTGCATACATTTGTCATAGTCCTAACTCCGTCCATGATGAATTAGTTATGGTCGGTCTCAAGCCCAGATAAAGGATGAAGGTTACGTTAGGTTTTCAGCCAACATTAAAACTATGACAAATATCAATGAATGGATACATTAAACTATTATGCTAATGCTAGGTTGTTCCCCAGAAGAAATGTGTTATAGGGTTCGACTGTAACATCTTGGCAAGGACCGCTACATCTTCAGAACTCGAGTGTAGTGCTAAATATGCAAAAGTTTACGTTGCAAGATCTGACTGTAACGTATCGACAAGGACTGCTACATCTCCATGAGAACTTGAGTGTAATATTAAATAAGTAAAAGTTCTCACACAATAGATTAGATAAGAACAAATATGATAGGAAAACTAACAATCTAAGAGTTGGAACATGGAACATAGGAACTCTCGCTGTAAATCAATGGGGGTAGTAGATATGATGATTATGAAAATAATTAATATTTAATGTGTACAATAGACAAAATGGGTAGACAGAAGACAAAACTGATAGAGAACTTGGATTTTAAGTTATGGTACACATAAAAGAGTAAAACCAGAAATGGAGTAAGCATTGTTATAAATAATTTGTTAAAGAATGAAGTTGTAGTAGTTAGAAAAGGAAATAGAATTATAGCCCTTAAGATAATAGTAACGAAAGAAAATATGAACAAATTTGTGTATATGCACCACAAAAAGAATTAGATGAAGCTACCAAATCAAGGTTTTGGGGCGACTTAAATGAAACATTACAAAACATTCCATCAAATAAAATAATTTTAATAGGAGGTGGTCTAAATAAACATGTCGGAGTGAAAAATTAGGAATATAAGAGAGTATATAGGGCTTATGGGTTTGGAATGAGAAATGAGAAAGAGAAAACTATATTAGATTTTACGATAGCATATGACCTTATATTAGCTAATACATTTTTTAAGAAAAGAGAAAAACACTTAGTCACGTTCAAAAGTGGAAATAATAAATCGTAAATTGACTTTCTTATGGTTAGGAAGAAGGATAAAAAGATTTGTAAAGATTACAACGCCATCCTTGGAAAAGCTTAACTGTCCAACATATGTTAATAGTGTTGGATATACGATATACGTCGCAAACATAGTATTAATAGAAAGAAAATATATATGTCTCCTAAAATTAAGTGGTGGAAGTTATAGGATGGAAAGCAAGATCTATTTGAGGAGAAGGTAAAAGTACAAGCATTAAGTGAAATATATGGTGATTCTAATATAACATGTGATAAGATGGTATCAAAGTTGAATATAGTAGCTAAGAGTATATTCGGTGAGTCAAAGGGACATGTACTACTAAATAAGGAATCTTGGTGGTAGAATGAAAAAGTACAAGAGAAAGTAAAGGAAAAAACAAATAGCTTATAAGGAATTATATATTTGTAAGAACGAGAAAAACTTTAAAAAATATATATAATAGCCAAGAAAGAAACTAACAGTATACTGAATGAAGCAAAGAATGAAACTTTTGAACGATTATATCAAAAATTGAATACAAAATAAAGGGAAAGAGACATTTATAGAATAGCTAAAGTGAAAAAAAAAAAAGACAAGAGATCTTATCCAAATAAAATAGATTAAAGATGAATGTAATAGGGTACTAGTAAATGATGAAGAAATAAAAGAGCGGTGAAAAAGGTATTTTCATCAATTTTTTAATGAAGGTTTAGGTGATCAACTTAACTTAGGTAATTTAAGTAGGTCAAATGCCTAGAAATTTAAATTTTTATCGTAAAATTCAAACTTCAAAAGTATAACAAGTTTTAAATGGGATGCATAATAGAAAAGTCATTGGACCAGATGATATTTCGATAGAGGTATGGAAGTGTCTAGGGAAATAAGGTATTGAATGTCTTATAAAATTATTTAACATGATATTAAAAATGAAAAAAATGTATGATCAATTAAGGATAAATACTCTAGTTCCCTTATATAAGACTAAGGGAAAAAAAGGGCAACTCAGTGCACGAAGCTCCCGCCATGTGGGGTCTTGGAGAAGGATCTATTGTACACAGTCTTACCCTGCTTTTTGCAAGAGGTTGTTTTCAGAATTCGAAAAAGTAAGACTAAGAAAGATGTACAAAATTATACAAAGTATAGGGGTATTAAACTAATAAATCATACCATGAAACTTTAAGAAAAAAAAATAAAAAAAATTAAGGAAGGAGACCACGGTAATCGAAAATCAATTTAAGTTCATGCCTGGAAGGTTGACAATAGAAGTTATATATCTTCTTAGACAATTAATTGAAAAATATCAGGAGCAAAAACAAGATCTACATATGCTATTCATTGACTTATAAAAAATTTATAATAAAGTTTCAAGAGAAATTATATGGAGAATTCTAGAAAAGAGAGATGTTAGCGTAATATATATTGAACTAATTAAGGATATGCATGAGGATGTAATAACTAGAGTAAAAACTTCAGACAAAGTAATTGAAATATTTCCAATAAAGATAGGGTTACATCAATTATTAGTTCTAAGTCCCTATATTTTTATATTAATTATGGATGAACTCACTACACACATTCAAGATACAGTACCGCGGTACATATTGTTTATAGATGATATTATTTTGGTAGATGAGACACATGAAAGAGTAAATGTTAAACTAGAATCTTTGCGAGAAACACTATAAGGGAAATGTTTTAAGCTTAGTAGAATAAAAACAGAATATATGAAATTTAAGTTTAGTAATATTAGACGTAATAAGACAATTGTTAAGATAGAAAGATAACGAGTTGTCCGGAACCGAGAGCTTTAGATATTTAAGATCATTTTTACAAAATGATTGAGAGATTGAGAGAGATATTTTACATAGAATACAAACAGGATTGTTAAAATGGAGGAGAGTATCGGGTGTTTTATGTGACCATAAAGTACCTCTAAAATTTAAAGGAAAATTCTACAAAATCATAGTTAGACCTGCTATGTCATATGGAGTTGAATGTTGAGCTATAACTCCAGTACATGAGCAAAAGATGAGAGTTGCAGAGATTAGGATGTTAAGGTAGATGTATGAACATACGAGAATGGACAAAATAAGAAATGAAAGCATTAAAGAGAAAGTCGGAATTGCATCTATTGAGGGAAAACTCCGAGAGACACATTTAAGATGGTACGGACATGTACTTAGACGACCAATAAATACTCCAGTTAAGTGATGTGAGACTATGACAAACATGCATATCAATTGAGGAAGATCAAAAAAGACTTGGTTAACAATAATAAAATAATATAAAATTTATTTAAGTATAGATAATGATATAATAAGAAATAGAGTTCAATGATGTAAAAGAATCCATATAACTGATCCCACCTTATGGATAAAGCTTGATTATTGTTGTTGTTATATACATTTACTATCAAATAGTTCCTCATTTGCTGCATGTTTGGTGATGTGAATGTCTCCCAAATTTGAACATTTGTTCATGTTATTGTCATATTCTTGTTCTTTTGTCTTCTAGTGTGAGCAGGGCGGAGACACATGTTCATGAATTCATTTGAGCAGTCACTAGGTTTCATCCTTGCAGATAGCGGTTTTGATGTTTGGGTTGGGAATGTTCATGGCACAAGATGGAGCCATGGTCATACCAATTTACCTGTTCATGAGAAGGTTCGTCTCCTATGTTTTATCCTTGCAGATAGTGGTTTTGACGTTTGGGTTGGGAATGTTCATGGCACAAGATGGAGCCAAGGTCATACCAATTTACCTATTCATTAGAAGGTTCGTCTCCTATTTTTCATTTTCAATAACTTAATAATACATAGTTGAAGGGGAGCATTGACGTAATAATAAAATTATTATCATGTGACTCACAAGTTACAGATTTGAATTGTAGAAATAACCTCTTGTAATATAAGATAAAACAATATAGAATAGACCAACCCTTCCTCGAGATCCTATATTGATAGAAGTTTTATGTATCAGACCTTGATAATATATAATTATGTTCTCTTGTACTCTTTATATAAGAGTATTTTGATCCAAATGTTATGTAATCCTTTGACTATTTTTCTAGGCATTTTGGGATTGGAGTCGGCAAGAATGGGTGCAGTACGAGTAGCAAACTATATATCCTCTGTTTCAAATTCTAAAGTTTTCTACCTAGGCCATTCATCTCATTAACCATTTACTTCCTCCATTAGGATGTTTCAAATATTTATTAGTCGACGAGAGAGGCAACGACTCGTAAATTGCATTTGTTCTACAATTGACAGGGAACTACTATGGGTTTAGCTGCCTTCACGGTGCCGGATTTTGTTAAGATGGTTGAGGCTGCTGCTCTTCATTGTCCAATTTCATATTTAGATCATATCACTTCAAGCTTTGTCCTTTGAGCAGTGTCTCGTCATCTCGATCAGATAACCTTGTGAATCCAGAGTCTTTGAGGGAAGCATGGAATGCATTCAATTTGAACTGTTCCTTTGTTTCTACATTGCAGATGCTTCTAAGCATGGGCATTCACCAACTAAATCCACGAAGGTATGGTTTTGATTCGTCGTATTCTTTTGTGTCAAAAAACGAGCAATTTTTATTGTATCTTTTTTTAAAAAAAAAAGTTCATGAGGATTCTTAGTGGTTGGAACTTCCGTTATCTAATTCTGTATTTCCATCTCAACAAATTATTTTTTTTCCCTCCCAGGTTGTAATGTCTTTTTATGGGATCGCAGATATGTCCATTAGCTCCCTCATTTGTAAGAAATGTTGGCCACGTGTATTGCAAACATTTGGTGGCCTCAATAACAGGTTGGCTACTTAAATTCACCAATAGGAATCACATAGAAGAAATTGGTTGTGTCAGCATATAAAAAATGGAAAAGAAGAAACTAGGAAAAGTTAAATGCATGGTTATCGAGAGAAATTGTTCGAAAATGCATAAGTAGGAAGCAACAAGAAGCAGCATACAGTTTACAGTTAATATCTTTACATACAGTTTACAGTTAATATCCTTACAATTTGTTATATCGAATATACTTATACCTAACTTTACAAAGGGTCAAACAACCCCCATGAGTTTGGCTCTGCTACTGCCTGTAGAATAGGATCTTCACGCTCTCCATTTGGTTCGATCTGTTCAAGCTATGAAGACTCCCTGTTTCGCGCTAATGGTTAAATTTGCTCCTATTTTGCAGGCGATATTTGCTGCTTCAACTTGTCCCGCATGGACTATTACTTGGAGTTGGAACCTCATCCATCTTCAACAAAGACAACTATGGCCACATCGACTACATCCTAAGCATGTTACTGATGGCCACATCGACTTCATCCTAAGCGTGAAGACGGAGATGATGTCTATGGAGAACTCATACGGTTCTTAAAATCCTGGAAACTTTATAGGAGTTATTGAAAGGCAACGGACGATACATGGTGACAAAAAATCACAAGTATTATCAGTAAATATGTGTATGTAAATTTATGTGGTTGATCATATTAGATTAAATTGCTACAAAAGGATGGTAAGATGTGTATTTGTATAAGCTTGTCCATAAAGTGTGATTATGAGTGTAATTGTACATAACTATTCTAACAACTCGGTCTAATGAAGTGCGGAGTGATCAACAAGGTGGATGACTCAAATGAGGTGTAACTCTTGATATACATTTAGAATGATGAGTAGGAGGACTGAGTCGAATAACATGGACTACATCTCCATTGATGGCGTCTACCTTGCTACGGTCTTCATTGGATGTTGTCAAAGCTTAACGCCTTGATGGTTGTCCCTTGCTCCCTTGAGTACTCCGTCCGCAAGAAGCTTATTTAGTTGGAAATGCTTAAATCCAAATTATAGTAACTTATCCATAACTTACCGTTATTGGGAACTCACGAGAGTGTTAATCTCCCCGCTTAAGACTTGATGTTCCATAACGACCTAAAGTTTAACTCGTAACTTTAAATAATTCCTATTTGATGGTATATAAGGTGAAATAGTGGTTATACCATCATCTAGACTACATTTAGAATTAAATCTTTTTGCTATCATTTTTCATAACTCACTTGATCATAAGAGCTTATCCATTCACTTGTAGACTTAGACCATTAATCTAAAATACCCTCAAATTAATAGTAGCTCATTTGTCTAATTTATATCAACTCACTTAATAAAAAAATAAATTATAATTTATTTTGCTTACTAGGAATCCTTCTTTTCAAATTGTTTTGACAATTGTAAAATTGTCAAAACACTTTATAATAATAAAAAGATTTCATTTTAGCAATTAGCATGCTTAAGGGTGAAATAAGTACTGCTAGTTGTTAATACATACACACACACTGACCTGCTATCAAGCCAGTGTCCTCAACCAGCCAAGTAAGCGAAGAAGAGCAGCATCCAGCACTGGAGATCTTTTCTCAAGACCTGGCATGATACATCAAAATTAGCTGATATAGATGTCGCATCTAGGACCGACGAAAGAAATACAATCAATCTTACAAGAACCTCCTATGTTCTATGAGGAGCTTATCGCTTTGCATGTAACTCAATGGAAGAATAAGATTTACATAGTCAATCCTAAATAATTAGGGCAAACACAGCTTGATGATGACTACGACAATTACGATAGACAAGGCTATCCATACAAGTACTTGAAGAAATATAATGATCATTTTGTTGTTCACATTTCTAATCATTGCAAGATGGTGAAATGTGAAATTCCTGCTTACCTATATCAGCAGCAACTCTGTGAGCACACATGATTCCAGAAAAGGCAACAGCGATAACTCCTTGTCCAGGAAAACAGCTATCGCCAACACAGTATAGACCGTCGATTGCCTGCAAATCCAACACTCTTACTTTACCAAATCGATATTCCATTAACAAAATAACCAATCTGAAAATGTCGAAAGGTGGCTTCTCGCATACAGTAGTGTTGAAGGGCATCCCAAGTAATCCTTTTGGAATCTGGCGTGGCATTGGCCCATATGTACCACTGTCTCGAGCAAGAAATCTTCTGTGGGTCTTTGGAGTACCCACCTGCCATGAGAATAGAAAGAGATTCTAATTGAGAAGTAAAAAAAATGAATCTATGGCACAACAAGCATAGGTATGATTAACCTATCACTGATCAGATGTTTGCAAGAAGCTCATTGAATACTTGGAAATAGTCGATAAAAGGTCCACCTGTGTCAGCTTTTAGAATGGGAACTGATGTGGATTAATGGCCATTTGTCGAAATACACGTGTAACAAAGCACAAAGAGTCAATGTGAACAAGAGTCTATCTAAAAAATCATCCTAGAGCTTAACCCCCAATTGAGGGAACAGAAAACAGCTAGACATGTCAGCCAACACCAAGTATAAGGTTCTTGGATGTGGACCTTACTCCTATGACCTATAAAAGGCTAAGGACTCTGACCATGAGTGGCATCCTGGACAACACGCAAGACGATTAAGTTTCTCTCCAACTTGGACTTTCTCTAACCTCACTTCACACCACCGTGAATATGTAAATGTAACTCATTTAGCCCCACTTCATCCCCTTCATCAAGTCATTTACACCAAACTTTATCACCGTCTAAACTTTTCACCTCATCCGAACCTTCATCATTCTCAAACAACTCAGCTGAACTCCTGAGCACATTGGACAGATTAAATAAACACTTCCCTTTCATTCATTTACCTTGACCACAGTCCTTCCAGTTAGGTCAAACCTGCTCGACTTCAATCTTAACTCGTCTAAACTCAACCGACTAGACCTCCCTTGGACACATTCCCGAATTGATGTCCGAGCCAATCTCTGAAATTTGGTGTGTTTGCTGTTTGAAAGGAGGGAATGGGTTTCCAGAGGAACGATAAATGTTTTTCCATCTACATGCTTTCAGTTGGATGAATCAGTAGCAGTTTCAGTGTACGGTACAAACATCCATCTGAATTAGCACCGAAATGATAGGACATCTATAGGATGGTGTTCAAATGCTAAGTGCATGCCACATCCACAAAACAAAATGCAGTCCACGAACAGATGCCTTATACCTCTTTAAGCACTATAGAGCTTTTGAGACCAGGGAAGAGTTTATTTTCAAGCCTTGATATAATTTCATCAGCCACAAGTTCTTTTTTCTTTTCATAGTCCTTTGAATTGAGGCCCTGGAAAATAGTACATGTTTTTATTCCAAAAATTACAATGAATCGCCAGGCCACTATACAAGACTAAATTTTACAAACAAATGACTGAATCACGTACCTTCCAGTCATCCATGGAAGATGTGGTAAAAATGTGGAGAATGTGATGTCCCTCTGGGGCCAAAGATGAATCAAGAACAGTAGGAATGCTCAAAAATATGCTTCCATAAGACCTCTCTAAATTTGCCCAATCATCCTGCATTCTTGATAATCGCCAAAATATGAGCACCGGCAGCATCTTAAATGGTAGTATTTTATCCAAAAATTTGAAACAGAAAAGCATTAATTACCTCAAGAATGAAATGATGGCAATCTGTTTCAGGAGGCAAAACTGTAGCTTTGACTCCCATGTGAATGGAAAGAAAAGACGGTGCCTTGACATAAACTCTTTGAAAGTTTTTCTCCTCTTCCGGTATTTCATCCGTTTTCACAAGTTTACCTATAAATCAAAGGAGTAAGGAGTGCTAAATTAAAGTTTGAGCTTGGAGCATACAAAGGTTGACGATGTCAGATCGTAGGCACTAGGTAGAATTCAGAAGAAATCTTGTCAATACACAGGGATAAAGAACATATACCAATTGATGAATGCAAAGCACCACAAGAAAGAAATCTAGAAAATTGACAAAAAACTGTAAAAGAAGAAAGAATTACAATATTGTAAATTCTATTTTGTAGAAGAAACAGAAAACTAATGATGAAGCAGATACTTGATTTATGTTATACTAGATGGGTTTAAAAGGCGACTGCAGAAGACATGGCCCATTGTCATTATTAGCATAATTTGGATAGAACGAAAGAAAATGAGTGCTATAATTCCATCGATTATTTGCCACATTTCTTCTTGCCTCATTATAACCTTTCATTGGAAGTTCATATCAGCATTACCATTGCCTTTCTGAAAAAGAAAATAAAAATTAAATATTTTTACACCTAATATGATTCAGTTGTCTTGACAAATAGGCACGACATGGATGGAAAAATCAACTATTTAATATGTTCCTGACAGTATTAAAGTAAGCAAAGGAATAATGTTCAAGATTTACATCTGGTGATAACTAAAGAAAGTTAGATGGATCATCACCCATTAAGATTCCACTGTCTAATTAATTTTTTTTTTTTTATTTATCAAAGCAATGGTTCATTTCTGTCCGTTTGAGTATTCTAAGTAGTAACCAAAGTTTTGATGACTTGCTCTTTAATTATTAGATTATGACAGTGTTCCAAGTAAACTCGGAATCAAGGATACCACCAGGTACAAATGCAAATTGCAGGTATGAATTGAGGTTGGAAGTTGAAAGTATTAGTTCAACTCAACCATTTTACAATAGAAGGAACTTACCGAAGGTATCCCATCTTGTTGCATTTGAGATAACTGTAGTAGCGAAAAATTCCCTTCCATCTGAGAGCCTCACTCCCACCTAATACAAACCAACACAAATCTGTGAAGTTGAGATAGCCTATCTCATACAGCAAAGTCATTGACTATGGAGCTTCATTAGTCATTACTCACAGCCTTTCCATCTTTCAGTATTATATTGGTCACATTTGCCTTGTAAAGTATGTTGCTTCCCTTAGTAACTAGCCCATCTGCCAAAGCCCTAGCAATACCACCAACACCGCCAACTGGATAATTAATCCCTCCAAAGTGTCTGTCGCACAAGACCTTGCATGGAAAATGAAAAATAACAGTGGTCAATAAAGAAAACTATGATGATTACATGCAATTATCTTCAAATGAAACATACCATGCTGGCATTGATCATTGGTGTCTGCAATGCATTTACTGTACTCACAATGAAACACTGCAAACACGCCACAAAGGATTTTGGTCTTCAAATGAAGTTCACAGAGTTTTATGAGATGTAACTTATATTGAAACTGAAAAGAACAAAGGTTAACATTGCACCTCAGCGTCAATGAATGATAATAACTGAGAATCCTTTATATATTTCCGAGCAATATCCCCCGCATTTTGTGGCAAGTAATAAGCTGGGAAAAAAATGAAACCACTTTAAAACAAGTGTAGAGACACGTACTTTGGTGTCCATCACATAGAATACATTGAAATCTTGACGTAAACATTATGCTTTGTTCTACTTATTCACAAGCATAAGGGATTATGCTTTGTTCTACTTATTCACAAGCATAAGGGAATATGATTACCAAGAGTCAAGCATTCGACTGGCTTCTTGAAGAACTGTCCAAAGAGATATATAGGCTCTTCCAGTGACTTCAGTTCCAATGAATTCAGTGCATTGAATATCTATCCACGAATACAATTAAACATGATTATAGTGGCCAATAGAAGAATCAATCTGTCAAATAAAGAACTATAAACTACCTTCCAGCACTCATCGTAAAACTGATTTATTCCCGCTTTTTCATGCGGGAATTTACTGATTAGTTCCTCAATGAAGTCATTATACTCACGATGCACACGAACAGACAGTTCACCAGGAAGGTGGAAGTGAACGGTGGTAGGATCAGGTATGACCTGCATCTTATGACCAACTGCTGCTAATGCTCGTGTGATTAGGTTCAGGTTGCCCTACAAGTGAACGTAACCAAAATGTGAAAGTTTGAAAAGATGATCGTAATTGAAAGAATTTAGCTTTGATAGAACAAATATTTCCATTGAGACCAAACTAGTTAAAAAATTCTGACTTTTTTTTTTTACCTCTTAAGAGTGCACAGAGATCTCACCTTATCGCTAAAACCAAACATCACGGACGAACCGACGTCGAAAGTAAACTCATCCCTCTCGTAGTACCCAGAGCTTCCCCCAGGGATGACATACTTCTCCAGAACCAGAACCCTAGCTCCCTTGGCCGCCAGCTGCGTCGCCGCCACGAGCCCGCCGATCCCGGACCCGATCACAATCGCGTCGTACTCCTCTCCCGCCTCTCCCTTCTCGCTCGCACCTCTCCGGATCGCCCTCTCGGGGCTCAGGACGGCGACTGGGGGCATCCGAAGGATCCCGGACGCTGACCTCAAGGCCCGGCTTGAGCTCCGCCTAGATGCTAAAGGGGGCAAAGCTAGAATTCGCCTCCGGAGGGGGAACCCATCGGTGTCGACGGCCGGACAGGTGGCTGCGACAAGCAGCGGCGGGGCCAAACGGAGCATGGCGGAGCGGAACGCGACGCGGGGCTCTCGGGAGAGATCGATAGAATTTGCTAGAGGATTGGGAAGGAGTGCCGGCAAAGTACTACGTGGCGGAATCTCGGGAAGGCATGGCCAGGGATTTCGCGATGGGAACCAGACAAGGCGAAGTGGGGCGGAAAGTGCCGATAGGGTTTAAATATTTGGTGGAAGAGAATAGGGACGAGTTTGGAACATTAAAAAAATTAAAAACTTTCTACGCCGTTGCCGGGGATCGAACCCGGGTCACCCGCGTGACAGGCGGGAATACTTACCACTATACTACAACGACTCGATTGATTTATTCTAACACAAGATTTATTATATATATATATATACACCAGTGACAAACATATCTCAGAGTACTCTGTTCATATCTTCGCCCTCTGCAATTTCGAGCTCTCTCCATGACACACAACTTCATCTTCCCCCAAGAGTACTGAACCAATCAAGGGCACTTGCGTTGGCCGCCATGGGTGGTCATCTGTCCATAGCAAGGGCAGCTGTCGTAGTTCCCGTACGTCCCCGGCGGCACGCAGCTGCACCGCGTACAGCACGTCCTGCACGCCCTCTTGCACAGGTTCGGCCTCGACGACAATTTGCACCTCTCTCCGCACAGCCCCACGCAGTCTATCATCCATCAACTAGGTAGTCAACCACAAATCACTTCACACATTAAAATAACGATGAATTCAGTTACCAATGGCCGTGTAGGCGAACAGAGCTCCCCCTGTCCTTCCGCACAATATTCCTGGTTCCGCCGCAAAACAGACACACAGCAGCAGGGAGGCGAGAAGAGGAGAAAGCAGCAGAAGCAGCCGCCGCCTCGGAGCCATGACTTGAGCAGGTATGTGTGCAGAAGCAGCAGCAAGCAAGACACGGCCGATTTATAGGAGGTGGCAATCGAGTCGGTGGAGTTTCAGATTGTAAATACACGTGTGGTGAAGCAGGTTGATGCATGGAAGTGAGGGATAAGGATGAAGCAGTCTGGAGTGAATTCGATCGTGAATTGAATAATGTCGATAATTGAGCGACGATGGAGGACAGCTAAGGGGAGAGGGGGATTGTTCGACGCTTTCTCTTCTTTGGAGGCATCATCCATCATTGATAGATTCGGTGACCGACTCCCAACTTTTATCCTGCGAAAGAGAACAGGGCGACGCACCTTGAATTCATGGGCCAAGGCCGAATTAAAGTCGGCCCAACCTTTGGTACTAAATAGGACCGGCCTGATTTGGGTGACCGGTAGGACTGACTCGGGCTGTCAAGTGGTAACCCGCCCAGCCTAAAATATTAATACTATTAAAATACTAATATTTAAACTTTATTTTTATAATTTAAAATTAATGAACATGGAAAATAATTTTAATCAAAATTATTTTTTTTATATAATCTACATTTTCAATTCTTTAAATCAATTAATCCGGATTGGTTTGGTCCTTTTATGGATAAATCTAACAAAAAAAAAAAAATACTCGCAGGCACAACTTCTCCGGTGGGAGTCATCCGGTCTCACCTGAATAATGTATTATTTTGTATATTTTTTTCAAATAGAAAATGTACATAGTTCATCAGTTAAGTGTTTTTATTATCCATCAAACATGTTACCGTTGCAAGCCGCAGGGGTAAATTATTATTTGCTCACAGCATTAAGCATAATAAAAAAATTGATAATCTCAGTTAGCCTCATTAATTATTTCTGGGATGACCGATTCGGTCCCACAAAAGTTTCCCATCAGCCACCAGGATAATCGGAAAGTACACGCGACGACTAACCTAGAAATTTAATATCCTTTAATTACGTCCCCCATTTGACATTAAGCATAATAAGCTTATTCTGATATTTGACTAATGCTACATCATTGAACAACATATTTAATTAAATTTATACGACTTTAGTGCAGTTTTAATCAAAGTTCTATCACTTTAATAAAATTAAGGCAGAGCGTGGAAGATATAGATTTTGAATAGAAGACTTTTAGTAAATTTTGAAAATGAAAACTTTTTTTAATAAAAAAATGGACGCCTTTTAATTTTGTCCATTTAATAGATTATTTTCGAACTAACTGGATATGGTATAAAAAACATGATGAATTTCTAGTTAATAGAAATTTTTTCTCTAAAATAGAATATTAGACTTTTTGACCGCCTATCACAGAGATGTCGATAGAAAATTTTTAAAAGCTGAACTATTTCAAATTTGGTGCTTATTAGTTCAACATTTGTTTATATAAAAAAAAGATAAGTAGTAGTATCTTATGCATAATAGTCTTGACCATTTAGTTCTTGGTTCGTGCAGGATTGAGTCAAATAAAAAAAAAATAGGAAGGGCCATCCCTTCATTTCTAACATTTATTTTAAGAAAAAATCCCGGCGTCTTAAATTTTATAAATTATTAAAGAGCATCTATTATTGTTTAAAAATAAACAATAAAAGGACATTCTTTTAATAATTTTATTTCAAAAATACTCTTTGAACCAGTACTATTAGCTATGGATGGTTGCTATAATGTGCAAAAGTCTATCAAGTAGTTATTATAATGTCTTTAAGTGAGTTTATGATTTAAAAGACAGGGTTTATATAGTATAAAATATACCTAATAGCTACTACAAAACATTTAGTGTGAATTTTGAATTTACACTGTATAACAATTATCGAGTAGCTACTATTACATGTAAAAATTACTGAATAACTACTACAATGTGCTTATTGTGAGTTTAGAATTTAGGATTTAAAATTTAGAATTTATGATCTCTAAACCCAATTATATCAATATAATATTTATCAATTTAATCAAAATTATTTAAATTTTATTAAAATCATTTTAAAATATTTCAAATCACTTAAAAATAGTTGTACAAGTTTTTTTATAACTGCTATAGTCTTAAATCCTAAACTCATCTTAAACACATTGTAACAGTTACTATGTATCTTCTACATGTTGTAATAGTTACTGAGTAACTTTTACACGTAATAGCTATTTGGTAGCTTCTATATATTGTAATAGTTATTCGATAACTTCTGCACGGTATAAATATTAAATGCTTAATTTATCCTAAACACATTATAATGACTACTAGTAATGTAGGAAATGGGAAAGTGGAAAACGTGAAAACATGGCCCACGTTTCCCACTACTTACAATGGAAAGTCCATTATGCCCCTGGGTTATTTCCCTATATAAAGGGGAGCATCCAATGATCATTCAAGAAAAGAAAAAAAAAACGAACGAAGAAGAAAACGAAGGCAACGAGAGCTAGAGAAGGACATCTTAGGCGGTGAAATTTGGTTCGTGGAATCGTGGAGGGCTTTTCGATCCTGTGATCGCTCTTCCAACAGCGAGTTTCGCCATTGCCGATTGCGGATCTGCGGAAGATCGCTGTAAGTTTTTACTGCTTTAATTTATCGTCTTTCATGCATTTAGAATAATCAACAAGTAGTTTATAATAACAACTACTAGATAACTTCTTAAACAAATTGTAACAGCAAGCTATAACAGTTAACTAATAGATGAAGATGTATTTTTAAGAATAAAATTACTAATTGGAACAACCATTTATTTTTTCTTAAAAGACACTCATTGAATATATTTTTTTCTTAACCTAGGACGTTCTCTTAGTCTACCCTCCTCTCCATGTCTTGTATTAGGCATTCTTTTCTATATCAAAGGCTACAAGGGACGGAGCTAAAGGGGAGCGATGGCGGCGGTCACCCCCCTCAATTTTTAAATATAAAAAATGTATGAGGTATAAAAATAGAGGATAAAAGATATGTAAATGGGAGACAACGATACTGATCACCTATCTTCAATATAAGCACATATATTTTATTCCCTCGATATAAAATTCCTAGCTCCAAACTAACAGTAGGTGTTGTTTGATAAAAGAATAACAATTTGCCCATCTAGATTGCGACTTATTCTTTGTTAAACGCAATGGTGTTGATTGTCCCAATGGTGTAAGACAAGCAATGCAAGGAGAACCGTGATATTTCCACGAAATCCAGTTTCCATTCGCTAAAGTAAACATGTTTGCTTCTCTCCGTTCCCTTCGTTTCATCTTCTTCTCCGGGAAGTCCACGTACGCGTCGTGGAACCTCATCCGTATCTGACAATTAATTAGATTTGATCAAAATGATTAGATTAGTTCTAATCAGTCTGACTTAAACCAATGGACATTGGTTTGATCAAACGGATCTGAGTTTGATCAATAAAGTTTGAAATTGGTAGAAATGGACTTAGATCAAACAGTAACAGAACATAGGTACAAAAATCCCTGCCCAATTAGATTAGTTCTAATTAAGGACAATGAACCAGGTTGAGGATCTGGATTCCTATTCAACCGATCCGATGGGTCAGTCAACTTAGACTCCTGAAAATCGAGAAGATTTGTTTTTCTTGATTTATTATGTTGGTACTATGCCTGTATAAATTGAAATAAACTGATTCTGTACTGGTTAGTCGGTTTTGTACTGACTTAATTAATTTCAAGTTTTCATATGGCTAGTCACGATTTACGACAACATGAGCTTTGGGAGGAGATTAAGGAGCCTGATTTCGACCCGATTCTAGGACTCGGATGACTTATTGGTCGGTTCGATCGGTTGTTCTAGAAACTCGAGCGAGAAGAGTTTCCAGTCCAAGACACACACAGATCATGGGCTCTAGTCTATTCACTATCGAAAAATCTCAGACAGATAACATTCCAACTATGGGATGATTATGATGGGAACATCTCGTATTCAGAGATGTGTAGCCAATTTCATTTTTATTGGAGTCCTGAAGATCCAGAGGAGGATCTAGATGAATCTGAGGAGGATTCAGAAGATCCTGAAGATCCAATAGAGAATCCTGAAGCTGTCCTGCCTGAGATTACCCCAAATGAGTTCAGGCTGAAAGGGATAATATTGGTCACTGCACTAGTGTCTGTCCTAGTGGGGGTGGTAGTAACCTATCTAATTTACTAAGGTTCTGTTATTGTTATTGTCATTATGTATGAACAATATTTAGTTCATTTTCATTCATGTCAGTTAGTTATATGTTAACATTATGCAGCATAATTTTATGTTAATGATATGTTCATTTATTTATGCTGTTTACTTGACATGATGCATGATTAGTTCATGATGTATTAAATGATTAATTCATTTAATTAAAGAAATCACGATATATTAAATGATTAGTTTATTTAATTAAAGAATTCATGATATTAAAAATGATCAGTTCATTTGTTGGGATGTATGTAATAGAATTGATTAATATTAATTTGATTGGTCATACGAATGATGAGTGAAAACATAGTTGTCACTTAATTTTGTAAACCAACTCAAAGTAATATTGAGTCAATCATAAATTGCATGCATATGATTTACACTGAATACTAAATAATATGTTTATTTATGATAGATTATGGCAACAAAAAACATAATAGCTAAACTCAACAAAGGTGAAAAACTTAATGGGGATAACTATAAGATCTTGCACCTCATGATACAGTATGTACTTGAGAAACAAGAAATTCTAGAGACTGTAAATCAGGTTATGGAAGAACCTGTAGATGGTCCTACTGCACAACACAGATGAGATTTTGATGTCTATAAGGCATGGAAGAAAAAGGACTCCACTACAAAAGGTATATTGATTAGTTCAATGGTAGACGACCTAGCTTTTGAGTATGAGTCATATCTTACGGCTCATGGAGTCTGGGCAACCCTTAAAGAAAAATACAGTGGAACAAGTCTGAGCAAGCTTCGACAGCTGACAATCAAGTTTGACAGCTACAAAAAACGTCTGAATGTATCAATGGTTCAACACCTCAAGGAGATGTCGAACATGATTCGGGAGCTTAAAACTACTGGTTATGAGTTGACTGATGAACAACAGATTCAAGCAGTTATTCGTTCACTTCCATATTCTTAGGAGATCATGAAGCAAACCTTAACTCACAGTGAGAGTATCAAAACTTTCATTGACGTCTCACGCCATGTAGAATTGGAGGTGTAGAATTGGAGGCAGAGAGAGTTGAATCCGCAAGGATTTCTGGACAAGCCTATGTGGCTATAGGTTCTGCAAAATCATCTGGATCCAAGAAAAAGAAGTGGTTCAAGAAAGGGAAGGGAAAGAAAAGGCAAGCTGCTGCTATGGGACAGAGCTCAATCAAGAAGATAGTAAAGAAGACTGGAAAGAAACATAAAAACAAGTTGACTTGTTTTAACTGTGGCAAGAAGGGTCACTTCGCTCGGGAGTGCACTGAGCCGAAAAAGGTAAATCCAAGTGTGTCTTCTTTTCAAGAGCATTTTGTTGCTAGTTCAGTGTTGTTAGTTGATTCTTATCCTTTGTGGATTACAGATTCGGGAGCAACCAACCATATAGCTCGGGAACGAGTTTCATTTGTTGAGTATCGTTGGGTACCAGTTGGTAACAAGTGGATCTATGTAGGAAACAATGCAAGAGTTGAATTCAAAGGAGTCGACACTTGCAAACTCAACCTCCGTGGTGGTAGAGTTTTGTTTCTACATGATGTCTTGTATGCTCCTGAAATTCGACGGAATCTTATTTTCGTTACATGTCTTCTTGATTTAGGATATTGTATTAATTTTTACAGTCGATCTGTTGAACTTAAGATTGACTCAGTGTCAATCGGACATGGTTTTTTAACAAATGGTTTTATGATTTTTAATGTAGAACCAGATGTCAATTATGCTATTAATGGTTGTTTTTCAAACATTGCTCTAACTAGTGATGCAGATATAACTGATGAACTTTGGCATGCTAGATTAGGACACATAGGACAGGAACTTATGAATCGGTTGGCTAGAGAGGGTCTATTGGGCACTCGGGTTAAGATTCAATTGTCTATATGTGAGCATTGTCTTGTTGGAAAAGCAACTAGGAAACCATTTGGTAAGGCTATTAGATCTGAATCAACATTGCAGTTAATTTATTCGGATATTTGTGGTCCAATGAATGTGAAGGTTAGACATGGAGCTTCCTATTTCATTATATTTATTGATGATTTCTCTAGGTTCGGTCATGTGTATTTGATTTCTCACAAATCTGAAGTATTAGATTGCTTCATTCGTTATATGAACGAAGTTGAGAATCAAATGGAACGTAAAATTAAGACTTTACACACTGACCGTGGAGGGAAATATTTGTCTGATATGTTTAAGATAATATGTAATGATAGAGGGATTATTAGACAGTTAACAATCCCTGGAACTCCATAGCAAAATGGGTGTAAAATACCGAAAATAGGCGAATATTAATAAGGGAATTTTCTGAAATTTTTGGAAATTTTTCGGGAATTTATCGGAGCTCGTATGGACGAGTTAACGGGGACAAAAATGGGGCCCAGAAAAGCCTGTTTAGGCTACCCAATTAAACGAGGAAAAAAAATTTTAATTTATTTATTTCCTTACTTTTCTTTTCCTTTTCTTTATTTTCGTCGAATTCTTTCCTTTCCCCCCCTCCACGCGCCCGACGCGAACTCTCTGCCCTAACTGCCCTAACCGGCGCTGGCCCGGCGGTTCCTTCTTCCCCCTTCTCTTCATCTCATCGCCAAGGACCATGCCCTAAACCTCCCTCACGCCGACTTCCTCTCCCGATTCCTTTCTCTCCTTCTCCACAGCAGCGACACCGACTCCACAGCCCTAGCGCCGGCCACCGCGTGCCCTAGCCAGCCCGATCGCCACGGCCGACGCCGGCAGACGAGGGTAACGCCGAGCCCTAGCCTCGCCGATCCCCTCACGTGAGCCACCACCGCCACTCCTCCCCGTTGCACACCGCGAGCCCGACTCCTCTGTGTCTTTCTTCCTCTCTGTCGCGTCTCGGCACAGCGCCGACGCCGACCATCTCGCCGGTGTGTCTTTGCTCAGGTTTGGGTTCGGACAGGAGTAACAGAGCCGACCATCGCTGGAGATTGCTTGCTTCCGTGCCCTATCCTTGGTCCACTGCTACCTCTGCACAGGTTAGTTTCGGACAGGAGCAACAGTGCCGAGTCCTGTTTGTGCTCTGCTCGACAGTGCTGAAGACGACACAGAGCTGTGCCCTAGTCGGATCTTGGAGGTAAACTTTGGTTGTTGATTAGAATTTGTTGCTTGATTTGTTGTCGATCTTGATTTCATCTAATCCGAACAGTGAAGAATTCCAGCAACTCTTGGATTTCAATACAAACCAGTGGCTGTGAATTAAGGTAAAGAACATAATTATGATACATGTTGATGTAGGTAGGAATTGGAATATACATAATTGTTTATGTGTTTGAATTAGGTTTAGGTGTTGATTTGGGATTTGCCCTAATTTAGAGTTAAATAATTTATTTAGCTATTTATAGGAATTTAGCTAAATAATCGTATATCTATTGGATACAGGACTTTGACGTGAGACGAGCATCTCGATGTCGGATTTGGACATTTCTTATTGGAGGTGGGTACTTTTGACTTTATGTCTTTGATATGCATAGTAGTGAATTTAACAAGTAGCAATAATTATGTTCTCTTATTTGGTTCGGTTAATCACTACCCGATACCTATTACATGCTTGGTTGATTGCTTGTTTTGCATCTCATGTATTCCTTACCTGCTTATACATGCTTATAGGGGTAGTGATATATCATGCTTCACCATGTTCAGGACCTAGGTTTTGTACCTTCAGTGTACCTTTGATTTGATTCGTTGACCTATGGTGCACTTTTATATATATATGGATTAGCTCAGGATATTTTGTGGTTAGTGCCATGCACCATTTGCATGATTGCATGCTGTGCGATAGTCCGCTCCATTATTGTTGAGCACATCGCCAGTGACATGGATCTGCACACACCATCACTCATGGGTTAGTGGTCGATTCAGGCAGTGTGTGTTGCAGCAGGGACTTTGTTTGGCTCCGTTGGTCCGCTCATGGGTAGCGTGATGCAACGTGTTAGCCGGCAGGGATTCCTCCCCGTCATCGTGTACCGGGAGTTGAGAGCATTGCGCTCCCCCATTTATGATTTTGGGTAGGAGGATAGGTGTACTCCGACAGCATCCCGTCCACTCGGTCACTCATCAGGAGTAGTGACGACAAAGTGCACGGTTGTCATAACCCTACCCACTCGGCCTCACTATTGTGTGTGAGATGATCGACTGGCGTCAGGGGTGACCAGGACGCATCATTGGCATCATATGCATGATGCATTTATTGTTTGTGTTTGTGCTTGCTGCATTTGTATGCTGTATATTGTTTGGACGCCTATGTTTGACATGCATACAGGATTTCTATACCCCTCAGACTGTTTGTCCTTATACCCAGGTCCTGGTTAATAAAGTTTTTCTCCTGTTTACTTTAGTTGCATTTCATCCTTTTATATCAGGAGACTGTACGCATGATTAGTGCTAGATGTTATTTCCCTACTTTGCATATCAGTTGTTGTTGGTTGCTACTCGGAAAACCTAGAGGTTCCACTGTACAAAAATTTTGTACAAAGGTCTGAACCTTTTCCTAGCTACCATGTGTTCTTTTAAATTAAATTTTGGATCGCCTGTGGAACTTAACACGTTTGATCCAAAACTTAATCTATTCGTTTTTTTAGGTTTTGACTTGGGTTTCCTGCGGAACTTAACACGTTCGACCCAAATCACCTTAAGTTATTAATTTCATTAAATATTAATTTCCATAATCGGTTCCCAGTACTGACGTGGCGAGGCACATGGCCTTCTTGGATATGGGAGCAACCACCACCGACTAGACAAAACCTTTTATAGAAAGCTAATATTTAATTTCCTAAAATAACTTTAGGTTAACCGAAAAGAACAATCAAATCACAAGGAAAAGAAAAAACAAAAGAACACAATATCGAAAAACATATTCGAAATTCTAGAATCGTAAGCCTCTTGTATTTGGTATTATTTCCAAAAATAACTAGTATGATGCGGAAAGAAAAATTACTAGTTATACCTTTTAGAAAGACTTCTTGATCTTCTACCGTATTCCTCTTCTAACCTCGGATGTTGTGTGGGCAACGATCTTCCGAGATGAGAAACCACCAACCACCTTCTTCTCCTCCTAGCTAGGTTCGGCCACAAAGAAAGAAGCTTCACCAAGGAAGAAAATCAAAACACTAACCAAGCTCCAAGAGATGCTCGCTTCCTCTCCTTCTTCTTCTTCTTCTCCAAGTAGTATCCGGCCACCACAAGAGCTCCAAGGAAAGAGAGGGGTTCGGCCACCACAAGAAGAAGAGAGGGAAAGGATGGCCGGCCACACCAAGGAACAAAAGAGGGAGAGAAATAAAATAGAGGTTGTATCTCATGAAGGCACCCTCACCCCTTCTTTTATATTCCTTGGCCTAGGCAATTTAGGAAATTTAATTACAATAAAATTTCTTCAATTTCCTTGACATGATTTAATTGAGAAAAATAAAATAAAATTTCCCCAATTGAAATCTTATGGCCGGCCACATCAATGAAATCAAATTGGACAAGTTTCAATCAACAATTAAAACTTCCTAATTTGTTTCCGGAAATTTTAAAAAATAAAATTTCTCTTCAAAATCTCTTCATGGTTGATAAAAGGAAATTTCTATAATTTTAATTTTTCAACATGTGAATAATTTTTAAAGAGAAAATAAAATATCTCACCAATCTACAAATAAGGAAAGAGATCTAATCTCTTTTTTTAATCTTTTGTAGATCTTTTACAAGAGAGATATTTTAATTTTAATTCTCTTTAATAAATTATATCTCCCACATAATAAAAATTAAAATTAAAATCCCTTTTAAATTTAATTTGGCCGGCCCTCACTAGCTTGGGTTCAAGCTAGGGCCGGCCACCCAATCTTATACCTAGGCCGGCCCTAGCTTGGTTCCCAAGCTAGCTTGGTCGACCCCCTATTGGTGGGTATAGAAGGTGGGTATAGTACTCTATAAATAAGAGGCTACGATAGGGACCGAGAGGAGGAATTGGTTTTGGTCTCCCGATAAAATTAAGCATCCCGTGTTCGTCCCGAACACACAACTTAATTTTATCAATAATAATTCATTCCACTAGAGAACTATTATTGAACTACCGCACCAATCCCAAATTACATTTTTGGGCTTCTTCTTATTATGAGTGTGTTAGTCTCTCTGTGTTTAAGATATCGAATGTCCACTAATTAAGTGAGTTACTGACAACTCATTTAATTAATATCTTAGTCCAAGAGTAGTACACTCAACCTTATCGTCATGTCGGACTAAGTCCACCTGCAGGGTTTAACATGACAATCCTTATGAGCTCCTCTTGAGGACATTATCAACCTAGTATCTCTAGGACACAGTTTCCTTCTATAATCAACAACACACACTATAAGTGATACCATTTCCCAACTTATCAGGCTTATTGATTCATCGAACTAAATCTCACCCATTGATAAATTAAAGAAATAAATATCAAATATATGTGCTTGTTATTATATTAGGATTAAGAGCACACACTTCCATAATAACCAAGGTCTTTGTTTTTTTATAAAGTCAGTATAAAAGAAACGACCTCAAATGATCCTACTCAATACACTCTAAGTGTACTAGTGTAATTATATAGTCAAGATAAACTAATTCCTAATTACACTACGACCTCCCAATGGTTTGTTCCTTTCCATTTTAGTCGTGAGCTACTGTTTATAATTTATAAGGTACTGATAACATCATCTTCTATATATGACACCACATACTATGTTATCTACAATATAAATTAATTGAACAACTACAAACAAATGTAGATAAATTGACCAAATGTGATTTTTTATTTAACATAAATGTTTACAAAAGCTTAGGCTTTCAGTATACACTCCAACAATCTCTCACTTATACTAATGACTAAGCTGTCATATCTTCTACCATACATCTGATTCTCATTCCCTCCACATGCCGATCAAAAGCTTTCGTCGGAAGGGCCTTAGTGAAAGGATCTGCCAGGTTATCTGCTGATGCAATCTTGGCGATGACAACTTCTCCTCGCTTCACGATATCTCGTATCAGGTGGTACTTGCGCTCTATATGTTTACTTGCCTTATGAGCTCGTGGTTCCTTCGAGTTTGCAACTGCACCGCTAATATCACAATAAATTGTGATAATTTTGGGCAAACCAGGAATCACATCTAAGTCCATTAGAAAGTTCCTGAGCCATACTGCTTCTTTAGCTGCCTCAGAGGCTGCTACATACTCAGCTTCCATGGTTGAGTCCGATACGCATTTCTGCTTAACACTCCTCCATGAAATGGCTCCACCTCCTAAAGTAAACACATAGCCTGATGTAGACTTACTATTGTCCCTATCTGATTGGAAATCTGAATCCGTGTAACCCACAGGGATCAAATCGTCTGCTTGGTAAATTAGCATATAATCTCTAGTCCTTCTCAGGTACTTTAATATATGCTTTACTGCAGTCCAATGTCCTTGTCCAGGGTTACTCTGATATCTGCTGACCATGCCCACGGCAAAACAAATATCAGGTCTCGTACATAGCATTGCATACATAAGGCTTCCTACAGCCGAGGCATAAAGAACTGCTTTCATGTCTTCTATCTCCTTTGATATCTTAGGAGACATCTCTTTAGATAGAGCTATTCCATGCCTAAAAGGTAAGAAACCTTTCTTGGAATCCTGCATACTAAAACGAGCAAGGATTGTATCTATATATGAACCTTGGGACAGACACAACATTCTTTTCTTGCGATCCCTTATCACTTTGATCCCAAGAATGTGTGCACACTCTCCTAAGTCCTTCATATCAAATTGTTTGGACAACCATACCCTTACGTCTGATAATACCTTGACATTGTTGCCAATTAACAAAATATCATCTACGTATAGTACAAGAAATACCACCACGTTTCCGTTACACTTCTTATATACACAAGACTCATCCGGACTTTGAATAAATCCGTATGACTGGACTACTTCATTAAACCGGATGTTCCAAGATCTTGAAGCTTGCTTCAGTCCATAAATGGACCGATTGAGCTTACACACTAGATGCTCTTTGCCTTTTTCAATGAACCCTTCTGGTTGCTTCATATGGATATTTTCTTCAAGACTTCCATTAAGGAAAGCTGTCTTGACATCCATTTGCCAAATCTCATAATCCATATGAGCAGCAATGGATAAGAGTATCCGGATAGACTTAAGCATGACTACCGGTGAAAAGGTTTCCTCATAATCGATTCCCTCTTTCTGAGTATACCCTTTCGCAACAAGCCTAGCTTTGAAGGTTTCTACCTTCCGTCATCCCTCTTTTCCTTTGTAGATCCACTTGCATCTAACGGCTTTTACACCATCGGTGGTTCTACAAGCTCCCGGACCTTATTAGAGTACATAGACTCTATTTCGAATTCATTGCCTTTTGCCAAGATGTTGCATCTATATCTTGGAGTGCTTATCATATGTCCGGGATTAGGTTCATGTCCCGGATCAAGTCCAAGACTCTCCCAAAACATGAATCTCTCGGGCCTCACAACCCTCCCACTATGACGAGGCACCGTCTCGGTTGTGTATCATGTGTGACACGTGTTGCGCTCTTGTGGTACTTCATCTTGTATTGTTGGTACTGAAGTAGACGTGTCCTCTCTAAGTTCTTCTAAAACAACTTTGTTATTGGGCTTGTGATCCATTATATAGTCTTCTTCTAAAAACTGGGCATTG
Organism: Zingiber officinale; assembly: GCF_018446385.1. Classification (NCBI taxonomy): domain Eukaryota; kingdom Viridiplantae; phylum Streptophyta; class Magnoliopsida; order Zingiberales; family Zingiberaceae; genus Zingiber; species Zingiber officinale. The sequence continues at coordinate 150,743,283 of NC_055988.1, forward strand.
GTGCTAACAATGACCTTCTGGTCTTTAGGACTATAAAATAAACCACCTTTCGTTCCTTTGGGATATCCTACAAACACGCGAACTTCTGTACGGGATTCTAACTTATCAGCATCTGGTTTCAGCACATGTGCTGGACTACCCCAAATCCGAATATGTCTTAGACTGGGCTTTCGCCCATTCCATAATTCTGTGGGAGTAGAAGATACTGATTTAGAAGGTACTAAGTTTAGAATGTGCACTGCCGTTTCCAGAGCATATCCCCAAAATGAATTTGGTAATTCTGAATAACTCATCATCGATCTAACCATCTCCATAAGAGTCATATTCCTTCGTTCTGCTACACCATTCTGTTGGGGTGTTCCAGGTGCAGACAATTGGGATTGAATCCCGACATCTGATAAGTAATTCCTAAACTCTGCTAAGAGGTATTCACCACCACGATCTGACCGTAGTGTCTTGATACTTTTACCTAGTCGTTTTTCTACATCAGCCTTGTATTCTTTGAACTTATCAAAGCACTTGGACTTCTGCGCATTAGGTAAATGTATCCATATCTTGAATAATCGTCATGAAAGAGACAAAATATTCAAAACCTCCTCTTGCCAGGACAGACATAGGACCACACAAATCGAGTGAACCAACTCTAACACTTCTTTGGCTCTATACCCCTTGGCCTTGAACGGCCTCTTGGTCATTTTACCTTCTAAGCAAGATTCACAAGTTGGAAAATTTTCCAACTCTAATGAACTCAAAAGTCCATCGGCTATAAGCCTCTGAATCCTACTTAAGTTAATATGACCAAGCCTTAGATGCCAAAGATATGCTTGGTTCATTTCCGAAGGTTCTTTTCTCTTATTAGAATTAGAAGATGAGTTATAAATTTCCATGTTTTGCTTTGTGGAAGAAATTGAATTTAAAGTATACAAATTGCCAACTAATGCACCAGAACAGATAATCACTTTATTTCTTTTAATAACTACATCGTTACTGAAAGAAACTGAATATCCATCTAAAAACAGTTTAGAAACTGAAATTAAATTCTTTCTAAAACTGGGTACATAAAGACAATTTCTTAAAACCAAATTCCTATTTCTACTAAAAGATAAGTAGACGTCTCCCACTGCAACAGCTGCCACCTTAGTAGCATTGCCCATGTAGACGGTAATTTCTCCTTCAGATAGTCGTCGGGTTTCCTGGAACCCCTGCAAGGAATTGCAGACATGATCAGTGGCTCCCGTATCTACACACCAGGTGCTGGTAGATAACACCGCTAAACATGTTTCAACAACTAGAGCATGAGATATACCTTTGTTTTGGTTCCTACGAGGACAGTCCGCCTTCCAATGTCCTGCCTGCTTGCAGATGAAGCACTTGCCCTTCGGCTTCTTCACTCCAGCTTTAAATCCTGTACTCTGAGACTTATTCACTTTCTTTGCTGAACTAGCTTGTTTCTTCTTCTTCTTTCCTCTCGGTTTAGAAGTAGAACCATTTTCAACATAGTGAATTTGAGCATTGTGACGAAATAATCCTTCTGCTGCCTGAAGTTCTGTCAGTAGTTCCGCCAATGAATATACCCTTTTATTCATATTGTAATTCAGGCGGAATTGCTCAAAACTTCTAGGTAGTGTTTGGAGGATCATATCGATCTGGGTTTCCCCATCAATTTCTCCTCCAAGGATATGTAAGCCATCATCTTTAGGATATGATCCCTCACAGGAGTACCCTCTTGCATGGTGGCTGTCATTATCTTTCTCATGGCTTCTTGCCTAGAAGCCCTATCCTGATGACCAAAGAGTTCCTTGAGATTGTTCATAATATCATAGGCTGTTGGTAAATCTTGATGCTGATGTTGCAATACATTTGACATTGAAGCCAAAATGTAACACCGCGTCATCTCATCTGCTTTTACCCATTGCCTATGATATTCAATCTCCTCTTGGGTAGATTCACCAGTAGGTGCATCAGGGCACTGCTCAGTCAGTACAAATTTATAGCTTTCAGCAGTAAGAACAATATCTAGGTTTCTTTTCCAATCTATGTAATTAGGTCCAGTAAGTCTATTTTGTTGAAGTATGATGGACAGTGGGTTGAAAGTCATCCTAAGAATCACAAATAACTTTTGGTCAGAACTCTAAATTTAGAATAATATTGATTCCTCAAACAATACTATTTTAAATTAACCAACACCTCAAAACACCGTGAATTTTGTATGCCACGTTAGTGTGGACGTATACAAATTCAACATTTGTAAAAGGAGGGTTTTATCCCATTAATTTTATTATCTTGTCAACCTAACTTTTTGACAAATAAAATTAATAGTTGGTGTCTTTTGGTCACACAAATAATAGCAGTGACTCCGATGGGGAGGATACTATTAGATGTGTCTAAGTGTATACCATTACTTGACACTAAGTCCATTAATAAGATTATGCCCCTTCCGTTGGGGAAGATCACACGCTCTTAATTAACTTCCTATAGTCATCCAAAAATGGAAGTCTGTTCTAGTGATCCACAAACAAGCTCATCCGTTATGGAGGAAGACACTCAGAGCCAACGCGCAAGCTTATTTGCATCACTTACAAACCAGTAATGGAGACCATGGGATTTATTTAAAAATCCCTCTCCCACTTAGTTATTTATAAATGAGGAATTTTAACTATGCTAGCCTACTAAGCATGTAAACTAACACATACACACAGCACAATATAAAAGCAATAAATAGAAAATCTAATTTTCAACTATTATGGCTTTTATCTCTAGTTGTCCTCCGTGTGTTGTCATCCCAAGCTGCTGCCATATTTGGCCACCGCCACCGGGTCTAGCTGTCGCATCCATCTTGCTCCTAGTTCCACTGCGCCTCTGGTCCTTAGAAGGTTCCACGCTTTGCAAGATTCGATCCGCGACATAAATAGAATTTTACATTTTGATCCTATATTCCATAAAAGGAATGTACATGTATCTAGATCAAAAATAAAATCCTAATAAAACTAAATACAGCTCCTGCTGTATTTTAATACAATCATGCACACACATATAAATGCCCTTGACATGTCCAAGGGTCCAATCACACACATAATAACTAAAAGTCATAATAGTTGGATCCTGCATCCACAAAGTTAGCACATCCTACTATTAACCTGCCTAAATTATGTATGACATGTGCATAATTAAACTAATACCAAATACACAGAAACCCTAGCTCGATACCAATTGTTGGTTGCTACTCGGAAAACCTAGAGGTTCCACTGTACAAAAATTTTGTACAAAGGTCTGAACCTTTTCCTAGCTACCATGTGTTCTTTTAAATTAAATTTTGGATCGCCTGCGGAACTTAACACGTTTGATCCAAAACTTAATCTATTCGTTCTTTTAGGTTTTGACTTGGGTCTCCTGCGGAACTTAACACGTTCGACCCAAATCACCTTAAGTTATTAATTCCATTAAATATTAATTTCCATAATTGGTTCCCAGTACTGACGTGGCGAGGCACATGGCCTTCTTGGATATGGGAGCAACCACCACCGACTAGACAAAACCTTTTATAGAAAGCTAATATTTAATTTCCTAAAATAACTTTAGGTTAACCGAAAAGAACAATCAAATCACAAGGAAAAGAAAAAACAAAAGAACACAATATCGAAAAACATATTCGAAATTCTAGAATCGTAAGCCTCTTGTATTTGGTATTATTTCCAAAAATAACTAGTATGATGCGGAAAGAAAAATTACTAGTTATACCTTTTAGAAAGACCTCTTGATCTTCTACCGTATTCCTCTTCTAACCTCGGATGTTGTGTGGGCAACGATCTTCCGAGATGAGAAACCACCAACCACCTTCTTCTCCTCCTAGCTAGGTTCGGCCACAAAGAAAGAAGCTTCACCAAGGAAGAAAATCAAAACACTAACCAAGCTCCAAGAGATGCTCGCTTCCTCTCCTTCTTCTTCTTCTTCTCCAAGTAGTATCCGGCCACCACAAGAGCTCCAAGGAACGAGAGGGGTTCGGCCACCACAAGAAGAAGAGAGGGAAAGGATGGCCGGCCACACCAAGGAACAAAAGAGGGAGAGAAATAAAATAGAGGTTGTATCTCATGAAGGCACCCTCACCCCTTCTTTTATATTCCTTGGCCTAGGCAATTTAGGAAATTTAATTACAATAAAATTTCTTCAATTTCCTTGACATAATTTAATTGAGAAAAATAAAATAAAATTTCCCCAATTGAAATCTTATGGCCGGCCATATCAATGAAATCAAATTGGACAAGTTTCAATCAACAATTAAAACTTCCTAATTTGTTTCCAGAAATTTTAAAAAATAAAATTTCTCTTCAAAATCTCTTCATGGTTGATAAAAGGAAATTTCTATAATTTTAATTTTTCAACATGTGAATAATTTTTAAAGAGAAAATAAAATATCTCACCAATCTACAAATAAGGAAAGAGATCTAATCTCTTTTTTTAATCTTTTGTAGATCTTTTACAAGAGAGATATTTTAATTTTAATTTTCTTTAATAAATTATATCTCCCACATAATAAAAATTAAAATTAAAATCCCTTTTAAATTTAATTTGGCCGGCCCTCACTAGCTTGGGTTCAAGCTAGGGCCGGCCACCCAATCTTATACCTAGGCCGACCCTAGCTTGGTTCCCAAGCTAGCTTGGTCGGCCCCCTATTGGTGGGTATAGAAGGTGGGTATAGTACTCTATAAATAAGAGGCTACGATAGGGACCGAGAGGAGGAATTGGTTTTGGTCTCCCGATAAAATTAAGCATCCTGTGTTCGTCCCGAACACACAACTTAATTTTATCAATAATAATTCATTCCACTAGAGAACTATTATTGAACTACCGCACCAATCCCAAATTACATTTTTGGGCTCCTTCTTATTATGAGTGTGTTAGTCTCCCTGTGTTTAAGATATCGAATGTCCACTAATTAAGTGAGTTACTGACAACTCATTTAATTAATATCTTAGTCCAAGAGTAGTACCACTCAACCTTATCGTTATGTCGGACTAAGTCCACCTGCAGGGTTTAACATGACAATCCTTATGAGCTCCTCTTGAGGACATTAGCAACCTAGTATCTCTAGGACACAGTTTCCTTCTATAATCAACAACACACACTATAAGTGATACCATTTCCCAACTTATCAGGCTTATTGATTCATCGAACTAAATCTCACCCATTGATAAATTAAAGAAATAAATATCAAATATATGTGCTTGTTATTATATTAGGATTAAGAGCACACACTTCCATAATAACCGAGGTCTTTGTTTCTTTATAAAGTCAGTATAAAAGAAACGACCTCAAATGGTCCTACTTAATACACTCTAAGTGTACTAGTGTAATTATATAGTCAAGATAAACTAATTCCTAATTACACTACGACCTCCCAATGGTTTGTTCCTTTCCATTTTGATCGTGAGCTACTGTTTATAATTTATAAGGTACTGATAACATCATCTTCTATATGTGACACCACATACTATGTTATCTACAATATAAATTAATTGAACAACTATAAACAAATGTAGATAAATTGACCAAATGTGATTTTTTATTTAACATAAATGTTTACAAAAGCTTAGGCTTTCAGTATACACTCCAACAGTTGTACCTGCTGAGTGTTGGACTCACCCCGCCTCCATTATTGTTATTTTTTAGGTTGATGCTGTCAGGAGAGAGTTCTAGTTGCTGGTCCCCTGCAGACCACGAGGATTTATTGACCTTTTAGTTTTTCTTCTTATTTGACTATGTTTATAATTGGTTTACTTTGATACTTGGATAATGTATGGATTGTATTTGTCGATAGATTTTTATTCGATATGTTTTACTACATACCTGCCTGGACGGCAGAAGAGGTGAGTTTGTCGGATTTGTGTTTTATGAGTGTAGTGGAGTAGGAAAAATCAAATTTGAGCTTTATGGGTGCAGTGGAGTAGAGTTATTTTCGAGTCATCTTATTACTGCTCTGTTTGTCTACTATTAAACTGCGTGGGTGATTGTTTATTTACTTTTATTATTCCAGGCGTATGTGGCTGAGTTATATGGATATGTAGAAAGTTTCAGATTGTCCACCGTACAGGGGAGATGCTGGCGAAATTTCTTCGAACAGGGACTCTTCCGGGGCGTGGCAATTTATTTGGTATCAGAGCTTAAGTTTTACGATCTTTGTTTTCATATTTTGGATAGTTGGTATAACCTGATACCAATTGATATGGTATCAGAGTGCCAAAGTTTGGCGATTCTTGTTTGATTTTCGTGTTACGGATTTTTGAGATTTAACTGATACCAATTTATTGGTATCAAAGCGGGTTATGTTACCTACTTTTGGTGTTCTGGATATTTGGGTTAGCCCAAGTTTACGAGTCAAACTGGGTAGTTATTTGGATTGCACGGATTTTCCATTATGTATATGTTATGGATTTCCGTTTCGGATTTATATGGATTTCCGGTGATTTTCATGTTCGGAATTCCGAGATCAATTTGGGGACTGGACAACGACGGAACATCTCCAGACAGCAATTAGGTATGATGTTTAATTTTATAGTTTATGACATGTATTAGCATTCTTTATTTAATACTTGTCTGGTTGTTGTAACACATATTACATGTGATAGGTTAGCCATTGAGCATGGTTGACCTTAATAGAGATCAAGGATTATAGTTTCTGGTGATTTTTCATATCATACCATCAATAGTTTTAGCTTCTGTTACTACTAGTAGGAGATGGAGACACATACCAACCTCTGCTATTGTTAGCTGGGTAATGAATGATACCTACATATTCCTGTTGACTTAGCCAGTAGAGTTTTTATACTCATATCTTTTGGATATTAGGGTACCCGATACGATGAAAATTGGTCGTTGGGGAGTTATCATGTTTGATCATTGTTGAGAATGGTTTGAGGTTGAGGGATATTATGATATCAGATATTGTGATATGTTGATTTCTAATGATTTATGAGAGTAAATGTTATGTGGTTATCTGATGATCGATTACTAGATATTTGTTTTGATGATCTATTAGTGGATAACTATTTTGATGATCTATTATTTGGGTTGTCGTTGATGGTGACATAGTGAGTGTCATGTATGATATTCACAGGTTTGATGATTATAGTTGGTAATTAGATTATAAATCGGGTGCTAGAGAGTTTAAGGTTGAGTGTGCCTATGAGATTTTAATAAATTTAGTTAGTTGTGGTTAGTTAACAGGATGATAAAATTGATATTTGCTTCCTCTGATATTGGACTATACGGATAAATAATGATTTGATGTTTTGAATGCTAACTTGCTCTCATGGGGAGTAGAGACTGAAGCGGCTGTGCAAGAAGCAATCTGGTTGAGAAGGTTCCTGAATCATCTGAAAATTACTGAGGATAGTGGGAGTCCAATAACTGTCTACTGTGACAGTCAAGCTGCAATAGCTTTTTCCAAGGATCCCAAATATCATAGCAAAGGCAAGCATATAGAAATTAAATATAATTTTGTGAGGGATATTGTGGCTGAAAGAAAAGTAATTCTTGAGTATGTCCCTACACGTACTATGCTTGCAGATCCTTTACTAAGCCAATGACTAAAGAGTCATTTATAGAACATGTAAAGTCTTTGGGACTTCGTAGAATGTAACAATATTGAAATAACAATCAGACTTTGGGTTATGATTGTTAGGATCTTCGGATGGCTAGAGAGGGGGGGTGTGAATAGCCTCCTCTAAAAGCTTAAAGAATTTCTTCCTACAAATCGTTAGCGCAGCGGAATATACAAACGAAAAGATAATACAAGAAAAAGAGACAAACACCACTAACACCAGTATGTACGAGGTTCGGGGATAACTTGCCCCTACTCCTCGGCGTATCCGTAAGGTGGACGATCCCTTGATCTTTCGGTAGATCACACCCCGGATAGATTCCGGCTAAAGATTTCCTCCTTCTCGGTGGAGTAACCTCTCCACAAAGTCTCAGGAGATATGTAAATAAAGCACAAGACTTACAATGATCAGTGGTTAAAGAGAATGAAGAATATGCTCACAGCCACGCGAAGACGACAGTGAAAGCAGAGCGCAAGAAGGAAGCAGCTTCTCAGCCAAGAGCTCAAAGCTTAGCACACTCGCTTGATCGACAGAGAGTTTTTCTTTTTTTGGTTTCTACTACGAAAAATCTCTTCATCCTTCTTATTATGCCTCTGCTTTTCCACTGCATTCAGTCTGTATCGAATCACTGTCAACCTGCACCGAATCGCTACTGCAAGCTAAGGTGTCGTCAATCACTCTTCCTCTTCATCTGGTTCTCTGAACTCACACCAATAGAACCCATGGTCTTCACAGGTGTATCTGAGCTCGAACCAATAAACAGGAGTCAAGCTGATTGCCAGCAGATCGCAGCCAGTAAACGTTGATGCTCCAATTGCACCATTTGCAGCGAAACACAGTAGAAAGAACACTTTGTCTTATTCTTCTGATGGAGCTTAATTTGAATTTAAGCATTGGCACGATACCTGCAACCTGCAGATTTAAAAAGCTCACAGCAGATGGTTAAATCAGACGAATCAGAAGTTGCAGAGAAACAACAGAAACTACCATTATTGTGGATCGGTCAGCAGACCGATCCACAGCCTCTTTGACCGATCAGGCTACAGCCTGATCGGTCCAGGAGGGCTCTGATCGGTCTGTGGACCGATCAGGCTATAGGTGGATCGGTCCACAGACCGATCCCCCTATCCTCTCTCCCGAACTCTGTTGCCTCCTGATCGATCTACAGACCGATCAGTAATTCTCGGTGAGTTCACACCGATTGGTTACTGATCGGTCTGGTGACCGATCAGATAACCATAGTATCACTGGATCGGTCAACAGACCGATCCAATGCTTATGTAGGTTTAGAGCTTCCCAGCCCTAAACCCTAAAGCCTTCCTAATCTAGAGAACGAGCTACCGAGCCCTCTTTGACCTAGTCCGGAGAACGGGCTACCGAGCCCTCTCTGACCTAGTCCGGAGAACGAGCTACCGAGCCCTCTCCGACTTCGTCCGGTCCAGAGAACGAGCTACCGAGCCCTCTCTGACCTAGTCCGGAGAGCGAGCTACCGAGCTCTCTCCGACTTCGTCCGGTCCAGAGAACGAGCTACCAAGCCCTCTCTGACCTAGTCTGGAGAACGAGCTACCGAGCCCTCTCCGACTTCGTCCGGTCCAGAGAACGAGCTACCGAGCCCTCTCTGAACTAGTCCGGAGAACGAGCTACCGAGCCCTCTCCGACTTCGCATGCCAAGTTTCCATACTTGGACTTTTCCCTTCCACCTGATCAACCTTGATCAGTAATTAATCTAAGTTTAATTAATATCTGATACAAACTTAAATCAGTGTCAACATCAAAACAACAGCCAGGTCAGACTGTATCAACAATCTCCCCCTTTTTGTTGTTTGACAACACGATTTAAGTTTAGATCAGAAATGCTCATATTTCCATAATTTTAGAAGAATCAAGATCCTCCCCCTAAGACGGATACAACACTATGTAAGGAAGTCAATAATCCTCAAGATTATCCTCTCCCCTAAAATCAAAACTTCATTCATCTCTAAACTTAGTCATCTTCTCCCCCTTTGTCAAACACCGAAAAGGTGCGAATTAGGTAATAAGACTTAAAGGACTCCCCCTTAACCAATATTGTCTCTTTCTTAATCCACATAGAATTCCCTCTAAGTGTATTATCGGACAGTAAATAAGAGACAATCAAGTTATGACATATGAAAAACATATAAATAGAAACATAAAGAGAAGTAAGTAATAGAAAAACGAGTAGCATAAATATATGAAAACAGCTAATATCCAGGTCAGACACATGTATCTATCAAACAGTATCCGAAACATAGGCAATCAAAATGACCAACATAAAACAAGGTGTATCAATCAACATCCTCAATATGAGGGGCATCATCATCATCAGCTGGAGGAATGAGTCCCTGAGGCGGCATGCTGCTGCTCGAGGGTGGATAGCACGAGTAATACTGCGGAGGTGGGTAGCTGGCCATCCATCCTAGAAGCACCTGCTGCGTCGCCAAATGCTGACTGCGTAGATTATCGTAACGCAGCCCATGGAGCCAGCAGCTCATCGTGCTGATCGATGCGGCTCTCCAGCTCAGCGATCTGCCAGCGCAGATCAGGATCTGCCTCTCCATAGTCATCAGCAGCAGGAGGAGCAGCAGCAACAGGAGCAGCATCAACCTGTCATGGAGGTGCCCATGGTAACTCACCCAGTGCTCTCCCGTCCTTCCAACGAACCGCCCCATACTCTCCTATGATGCCAGACTTGGAAAATGCACGTTTTCCAAGTCTGCAGTCCTGCCTCACCATCTTGACTATCCTTCCCTTGGAGACATCAATCTGTAGGGTCTCGAGCTAATCCGTAATTATATGCCCATAAGGCATATAAATGGTGAAGTTGTTAGGCTCACTATAGGAGATGATAGACGAATAAATGCTCGACATGATGTCAAAATCAAGACGCCGACGCAATCCATAAAGCATCAGGCAGTGATATGGTCAGATCTCTGATAAGGGTTTAGATGTGATTGGCAGAAGATAATTTGTGACAATCTTAAAGAGAATGTAATCTGGGACAGATAGTCTCAGAGTTGCAAAGGTAGGAAAATCAACATCTAACTCATCTTGTCCACCTGGTCTAGGATGTCTGAAGAAATACTCATAAATGGAGTCAGATGAGACATCAAAGGGAGAAGGTAAGGGGTCTGGTAAATCAGGATATATGGAAAAGACATTTCCTGAACACCTCCGGCAAGCTAGATAATCAAAGAAGACCGAGAAAGAGAAATAAATAGTTTGCTTAGCAACTCTAGTTCTATAATTAACATCATTAAATGAAGATTATTATAAAACTCAGATACTAAGTCGTAATTGATGTCCCGTTCTAAATAGACTAGAGAATCAAGTTTGTAATAGACAAGTATTTCTGACACAGATGGACAAAATTCATCCATGAATTTTTGATCCACAGACCTACAAGGAAGCAGTTTGAAGGTTCTTTGTTGAAAAGCTTGTTCAAAGTGATGGTTTGGAAATCTTCTAGAAACGGATGGTTGAGGTCGGGAGGGAGCCTTAGATTTAGATTTCTCAGTTGACGACTTAGAGGTTCCCTCACTAACTTGTTTCTTCCTAAAGGTTAAAATGTGACACGAACGGGGCAAATAGGTGAGCGCAGAAGCCACCAACAACCAAGAACCAAGCCAAATTACAAAGATACGGTGAGAAATGAAAATGAAGTGCCAAAAATGAGTAGAGCTCGGGGAGAATGGAGTTACCTTGGTGCCATTTATGTATCTTTCGGATAAAGGAGAGAAGAGTTGAGGCGTAGGAGGGTGTTGGCTAGGGCTTCGGTGTGCAATGGGAAGAGAAAAGACCGAGAAGAGTTAAGGCGTAGGAGGGTGTCGGCTAGGGCTTCGATGTGCAATGGGAAGAGAAAAGACCGAGAAGAGTTAAGAGGGATGGGTGATCGATCCAGGTGTTGATATGATCGGACGGCTGTCCGATCAGGAGAGATCCTGACCGATCAGGGAACCTCCTGATCGGTCAGGGAATACCCTGATCGGTTGGTGGACTGATCAGGGAACCTCCTGATCGGTCCCTGGACCGATCAGTAAACAAATAGAGAGTTATGGATCGGTCGACAGACCGATCCAGCCTCTCCTGATCGGGCTGTAGACCGATCAGTGTATGACAAATTGAAGATTCTCCATTCAGTAACTGAAATTCGTAGAAGTTTTCTATCGAAAATTCTGAAGATTCAGAACTTAAGAAGTTCAGAAACTTCCAAATTCAGAACCTAGAACCTGAAGAATCTACAAACATAAATATTTCCGAGAGATGAGCTCTTACGGTCTAAAATTGTTCAGAACCGGAAGGTTCCAAACAAAAAAAACTCAGACCAACTCCAAACGCATAGAGTTCAGACGTTTTGAACTTTAAGGTTTCAAAACCAGAAAAACTTCTGAAACTATGATCTATAGTGAACCAAGGTATTAATCAAGACTCAGGCTATTTATTACCTGGTTCAAAACACATCCTTGCTATGATCAGTTTCGAGTTTGTTAAAATATATCCAAATTGCTATCATTACTGCAACAACTTGTCCTATTTTCAATCAAAATCATGAAAGGTATCAATCAACACATCAACCAAAGTTAGATAATTTCTAGGTAAAGGTCCAACCAAGTTTCCTTGGTTGGAATATATGAGTAAGATCTAGGAACCAAATACACATGAATTATGTAATGGTCTTCCCCATACTCGATTTATGTCTCTTCAACCTAATTATTCAAGGGATGCATGATACATTTTGAATAATTTGGCTGATCCTAGCATCTCACCCCATTTCTAGCAAACAAAAATAATTTGTTAAACCTTATAGTTTGTGTGAGATGTCCCCAAGTTGCCCAAATTACTTTCCCAATTTCTCTTGTCGTTTTAATTGTCCTTATTGATCATGATGAAGTCCTAATGGCCTATTGAGCCAAACACATTCTCAATTCTCTCCTTAAATGACTAAATTCATTTTCCGGAAGGGGTTTGGTCAAAATATCGGCTTGGTTTGATTTTGACTCAACATATGTGAGCGCAATGTCTCCCCTAGCTACGTGATCTCTAATGAAGTGATGACGCACTTCAATGTGTTTGGTCCTTGAATGATGGACTGGATTTTTTGTTAGGTTTATTGTGCTGATGTTGTCACACAACACTTGCACTCCCTTATACGAAAGCCCATAATCTTCTAGGGTGTGGTGTTGGTTGCTACTCGGAAAACCTAGAGGTTCCACTGTACAAAAATTTTGTACAAAGGTCTGAACCTTTTCCTAGCTACCATGTGTTCTTTTAAATTAAATTTTGGATCGCCTGCGGAACTTAACACGTTTGATCCAAAACTTAATCTATTTGTTCTTTTAGGTTTTGACTTGGATCTCCTGCGGAACTTAACACGTTCGACCCAAGTCACCTTAAGTTATTAAATCATTAAATATTAATTTCCATAATTGGTTCCCAGTACTGACGTGGCGAGGCACATGACCTTCTTGGATATGGGAGCAACCACCACTGACTAGACAAAACCTTTTATAGAAATCTAATATTTAATTTCCTAAAATAACTTTAGGTTAACCAAAAAGAACAATCAAATCACAAGGGGGAAAAAAAAACAAAAGAACAAAACTTCGAAAAACATATTCGAAATACTAGAACGTAAGCCTCTTGTATTTGGTATTATTTCCATAAATAACTAGCATGATGCGGAAAGGAAAAATTACTAGTTATACCTTCTAGAAAGACCTCTTGATCTTCTACCGTATTCCTCTTCTAACCTCGGACGTTGTGTGGGCAACGTTCTTCCGAGATGAGAAACCACCAATCACCTTCTTATTCCTTGCAAGTTTCGGCCATCAAAACATCTTCTAGGATGAAGAGGTTCGGCCACCACCACCATGCTCCAAGGGATGCTAGAAACGAGGCTTGCTTTCTCTCCTTCTTCTCCTTCCTTGATCCGGCCACTAACAAAAGCTCCACCAAGAGATAAGTTTCGGCAAACAAGAGGAGAGGAGAGAAATAGGGCCGGCCACACCACCAAGGAAAAGAGGGAGAAAATAGAATAGAGTCGTTAGCCTTGAAGCCTCCTCTACCCCCTCTTTTATAATCCTTGATCCTGGCAAATAAGGAAAATTTAATAAAAATTTCCTTAATTCTTTTTCCATTGAAAAGGAAAAAATTATTTAATTAAAATAATTTTCTTTCTCAATTTTATTTGGCCGGCCACATAAAAGCTACAAACAAGGAGAGTTTTAATTAATTAAAACTTCCTAATTTGTCTCCAGAAATTTATAAAATTTCTCCAATAATTTAATCCCTTCATGATTGGTTTATAAAAAGGAAATTTAATAAATTAAAATCTTTCTTTTAAACATGTGGATAAAAAGAAAGTTATCTCTAAAAATTAAAATCTCTTTTAATCTACAAATAAGGAAAGATATCAAATCTTTTCTCAATCTTTTGTAGAAACTAATAAAAGAGAATTATTAATTTTTAAACTTTCTTTTAAATCATGAACATGGTTAAAAAGGAAAGTTTTCTTAAAATTTAAAATCCTCCTTTAATCAACAAATAAGAAAAGATTTCAAATTTTAAACTCTCTTTTAAACATGTAGATGATTTACAAATAAGGAAAGTTTTTACCAAAAATTAAAACCATCCTTTTAAACTACAAATAAGGAAAGAGATTAATCTCTTCTCTTAATCTTTTGTAGAAAACTATAAAAGGAAATTTTAATTTTTAAACTCTCTTTTAAAATCATGATATCCACATAAGAAATAATTTTAATAAAAATCCTTTTTAATATTCTAGTGGCCGGCCACCTAAGCTTGGGACCCATGCTTTGGCCGGCCACCTACATGGCTCATCCACTTGGTCTTGGCCGGCCCTAGCTTGGGTTCCAAGCTAGCTTGGCCGGCCCCATTGGATGGGTAAGAAGGTGGGTATGCGGTGGGTATAAATCTCTATATACTAGAGGCTACGATAGGGACCGAGAGGAGGAATTGGTTTTGGTCTCCCGATGAAATTAAGCATCCCGTGTTCGCCTCGAACACACAACTTAATTTCATCAATAATAATTCATTCCACTAAAGAACTATTATTGAACTACCGCACCAATCCCAAATTACATTTTGGGCTCCTTCTTATTATGAGTGTGTTAGTCTCCCTGTGTTTAAGATAACAAATGTCCACTAATTAAGTAAGTTACTGACAACTCACTTAATTAATATCTAGCTCCAAGAGTAGTACCACTCAACTTCATCGTCATGTCGGACTAAGTCCACCTGCAGGGTTTAACATGACAATCCTTATGAGCTCCTCTTGGGGACATTCTCAACCTAGATCACTAGGACACAGTTTCCTTCTATAATCAACAACACACACTATAAGTGATATCATTTCCCAACTTATCGGGCTTATTGATTTATCGAACTAAATCTCACCCATTGATAAATTAAAGAAATAAATATCAAATATATGTGCTTGTTATTATATTAGGATTAAGAGCACACACTTCCATAATAACTGAGGTCTTTGTTCCTTTATAAAGTCAGTATAAAAGGAACGACCTCAAATGGTCCTACTCAATACACTCTAAGTGTACTAGTGTAATTATATAGTTAAGATAAACTAATACCTAATTACACTATGACCTTCCAATGGTTTGTTCCTTTCCATCTTGGTCGTGAGCTACTGTTTATAATTTATAAGGAACTGATAACATGATCTTCTGTATGTGACACCACACACCATGTTATCTACAATATAAATTAATTGAGCAACTACATTTATCATAAATGTAGACATTTGACCAATGTGATTCTTATTTCTAAATAAATGTTTATACCAAAAGCTAGGCTTTTAGTATACACTCTAACATGTGGATCATCCATAACAATTGTGATACACTCTCTCCCATGGCAATGTATTCAGCCTCGGTCGTGGAGAGAGCAACGCAATGTTGCTTCCGACTTGACCAACTAACCAATGATGAACCTAAAAATTGGCAACCCCCACTAGTACTTTTCCGATCCAATTTGCACCCAGCATAATCGGAGTCGATATAACCTATCAAATCAAAAAACTCAGTACGAGAATACCAGAGACCTACTATAATTGTGCCCTTAAGGTATCTCAGGATTCTCTTAACTGCAATCAAATGAGATTCCTTGGCACATACTTGATATCTAGCGCACATGCCCACAGCGAAAAGTATGTCCGGTCGACTAGCTGTGAAATATAGAAGACTACCGATCATGCTTCTATATTGCGTTAGATCAACTGGTTTTCCATTCTCATCATTGTCAAGGCGAGTGTTTGTCGCCATTGGAGTGGATACTTCCTTAGAGTCACTCATTTTGAATTTCTTGAGCATCTCTTGAGTGTATTTTGTCTGATGGACATAAATGTCATCTCGAGTTTGTTTGATTTCAAGTCCAAGGAAGAATGTCAATTCTCCCACCAGACTCATCTCAAACTCACTTTCCATGTGAGTGATAAATTCATTCAAATAGCCTTTGTTATTTGAGCCACAAATTATGTCATCGACATACACCTGGGCTACAAATATGTTTTCACCATCTCTACGCAGAAATAGTGTTGGATCTATTTGACCTCTTACAAAACCCTTTTTTAGTAAGTAAGTTGACAACCTTTCGTACCAAGCTCGAGGTGCTTGTTTAAGCCCATAAAGAGCTTTCTTGAGCTTGTACACGTGGTTTGGAGCTTCGGTATTCACAAACCCTGGTGGTTGTTCAACAAAAACCTCTTCTTTAATGAAACTGTTTAAGAAGGCCGATTTAACGTCCATTTGATAGAGCTTGAAGCCTCTATGTGCAGCAAAATCTAGCATTAAACCAATGGACTCTAATTGGGCCACGGGAGCATAAGTCTCATCATAATCGAGGCCTTCGACTTGACTATAGCCTTTGGCTACAAGTCTTGCCTTGTTTCTTACGACTTCTCCCTTTTGATTTAACTTATTTTTGAAGACCCATTTGGTTCCAATAATGGTGGTCTTCTTAGGTCTAGGAACTAAGTCCCACACTTGGCTCCTTTCAAATTGATCTAACTCATCTTGCATAGCTATGATCCAGTCAGGATCGTGCAATGCCTCACCAACTAATTTTGGTTCGATTTCTGAGATCAAGGCGACCTCATTAGACTCATTTCTAAAGAATGATCTAGTCCTAACCCCTTGTTGGATGTCTCCAACAATCTCATCTTGGGGATGACTAGAGGCTATCCTAGATTGCCTTGGTGTTGGCGGTGTCTCATGAGTGGTCTCACTAGGCACAAGCAAGGACTCAGTATCAGGCAAAGGATCAGCCTGAGCCCTTTGTTGCCTTTTCTCATCATCATCGGAGTCAACTTCGACTCTTTCTATGTTTTGATCATTCAAACTTAGACTTCTAAGTTCAAATTGAATTTCTCCTACATCCCTCGATTGATCATTTGATTTAGGGATTTCTTCAAATGCTACATCCGAGGACTCTTCAATCAATTTAGTCCTATTGTTGTAGACTCGATAGGCTTTGCTGATGAGAGAGTACCCGACCAGTATCCCTTTATCAGCCTTAGCCGTGAACTTTCCAAGATGATCCTTGGTGTTCAAGATAAACACCTTACAACCAAACACCCTAAGATGTTTAATTGTAGGGGGTTTCCCAAACCAAAGTTCATGGGGAGTCTTTCCTAAAAACCTATGTATCAAGACTCGATTTTGCACATAGCAGACTGTATTTACAGCTTCAGCCCCATAGGTAGCTCGGTAGTGAGTACTCATTGAGCATGCTTCGTGCAGCCTCTTGCAAGACTCGGTTCTTTCTCTCCACAACCCCATTTTATTGTGGGGTCCTTGGAGTAGAGAACTCATGCCTATATCCTTTTTCTTGATAAAATTCTAAAAATCTATGGTTTTAAAATTCTCCACCATGATCACTTCTAATTGTTTTAATTATTATTGATTTTTCATTTTCAGTTCTTCTAAAAAAGAAACAAAAATATCTATGGTTTGATCCTTATTTTTCAAAAAGAAAGTTCATGTATATCTAGTAAAATCATCAATGATCACTAAGCAGTATCTACTTCCATATAATGAAATGACATTATTGCAATCAAATAAATTCATATGCAATAAATCTAAAGCATTAGATGTACTTACAGCGCTTTTACCTTTATGAGTCGCTTTTGTTTGCTTACCCTTTTGACATGCATCACATAATTTTGTCTTTTGGTACTTGATGTTTGGTAGGCCTCGTACTAATCCTTTGTTGGCCAGCTTTCGAATATTCTTCATGTTCACATGGACCAACCTCCTATGTCAAAGCCATGATTCTTCTTCTTTTGACATGAAACACTTAGCAGAGGCATTAGTAGTACTTTTAAAAGATACTTGATAAATGTTATCTACCCTTGTGCCTACTAGTACCGTGTCAAGTGTGTCAATGTGTTTGACCAGACATTGACTTGAATGAAACTCAATTGTGTAACCCGTATCACACAATTGACTGACACTTAGGAAATTAAAGGTAATCCCCTTGACTAGAAGGACATTCTTGATTTGGAGACATTCGGATATATGAATGTCTCCAACTCCTATAACCTTAAGGCTACCATTATTACCAAACGACACATTACCTCTATTTTTATTTTGAAGGGTAGTAAAGAGTGACTTGTCCCCGGTCATGTGCTTGGAGCATCCACTATCAACAAACCAAGTTGATAGATGCTCCCCCTTGACCAATGCCTACAAGACACGAAAGATAGACGTTTTAGGTACCCAAATCTTGGGGCCTAATGCATCTATAATGAACGACCTAGGAACCCATGCCTTGGTCACAACCTTCCTAGTCTCATGAACCCTAGAAGCATGTGATCTATGAAATTGGGTTCTAGACATTAGCGAAATGAAACTAGACTCCTTAGGTTGATATCCTAACCCAGCCTTGTTGTAGACCGCCCTTTGGGCATTTAGAATCATATCTAAGGTCTTAGAGATAGTTGAGAATTTTTTAAGCATTTTCTTGAGTTTCTCAACTTCACCCTTTAAGGCTTTGTTTTCATCCTCAAGGGCCTCTTGATGTATGTCATCAACCTCATCTTCCCTAAGGGCCCTCAAGTGCTCTACTTCATCTTTTAATGATTTAATTTGAGTTTTTGATTTCTTAAGTAAAGTAGATAAATGTGCAATGATTTTATAACATTTTTCTAAATGAGGAGAAGTTACCTCTTCATCATCTGAAGATGATGAAGTCGAGGCTGAGGTATCACTCGTGTCACCATCACTCCCGGAATCCGATTCCTCCCTTGCCATGAACGCTAATTGACGTGTGCTTTTCTCCTTCTTCTCTTCCTCCGATGAGTTTGAGGAGGATTCATCCCAAGTAGCTTTGAGAGCTTTCTTCTTCTTGACCCTTTCCTCCTTCTTCTTGAGTTTTGGACAGTCGCTCCGATAGTGTCCTTTCTTGCTACACTCAAAACAAGTGACATTAGTTTTATCAACATTTTGATCGATAGATTTACCTTTCCCTTTGTATCTCCGGCTCCTTCTCATGATTCTCCTTACAAAGTTGTCCATCTCGCTTGATGATGATCCACCTTCATCATCGGACTCGGAGGAGGATGAGGATGAAGGAATCTCTTTTTCCTTCTTATTTTCTTTCTTCCTTCTTCCATCTTTGCTCTTTTTCCTGCAACTAAGGCAATACCTTTCTCTTTTTGACCCTTGTTAGCAAATTCATGGAGTTCCATTTCACAAAAAAAATCATCTAATTTAACAATTGAAAGGTCCTTGGAGACCTTGTAGGCATCTATCATAGATGACCACAAGGCATTCCTCGGAAAGGCTTTGAGAGCATACCTTATAAGATCGCGATTCTCTACGCGTTCATCTACGGAATGAAGACCATTGATAATTTCTTTGAACCTTCCGTGTAGTTCACTTACCGTCTCGTTCTCCTTCATGGTGAGGTTTTGTAATTGATTTAAGAATAAATCTCTCTTGGCGATCCGAGAGTCTCGAGTTCCTTTGTTCCACAAGTCTTTTGCGCTCATGAATGGACCTACCTTGACGAGTTGATCCTTGGCTATCCCACATTGTAGAGTGACCACTGCCTTGGCATCGGCTTGTCTTTTGCGAGTTTGCTCGGTGGACCACCTTGATGAGTCTAGTTCCTTACCTTCTTCGTCCTTCGGAGGTGTAAACCCTTCCTTGACAGAGAACCACATTGAGATGTCGGTCTTGAGATAATATTCCATGCGACTCTTCCAATATTGAAAGTCCGCTCCGTCGAAGTAGGGTGGACGTTTGGTGCTAAACCCTTCCTTCATAGCCATCTTCTTGCTCTTTAGGGTGTTAATCCGGATGAAGAGAACCTTGGCTCTGATACCGCTTGTTAGGATCTTCGGATGGCTAGAGAGGGGGGGTGTGAATAGCTTCCTCTAAAAGCTTAAAGAATTTCTTCCTACAAATCGTTAGCGCAGCGGAAATATGCAAACGAAAAGATAATACAAGAAAAAGAGACAAACACCACTAACACCAGTATGTACGAGGTTCGGGGATAACTTGCCCCTACTCCTCGGCGTGTCCGTAAGGTAGACGATCCCTTGATCTTTCGATAGATCACACCCCGAATAGATTCCGGCTAAAGATTTCCTTCTTCTCGGTGGAGTAACCCCTCCACAAAGTCTCAGGAGATATGTAAATAAAGCACAAGACTTACAATGATCAGTGGCTAAAGAGAATGAAGAATATGCTCACAGCCACACGAAGACGACAGTGAAAGCAGAGCGCAAGAAGGAAGCAGCTTCTCAGCCAAGAGCTCAAAGCTTAGTACACTCGTTTGATCGACGGAGAGTTTTTCTTTTTTTGGTTTCTACTACGAAAAATATCTTCATCCTTCTTCTTATGCCTCTGCTTTTCCACTGCGTTCAGCCTGTATCGAATCGCTGTCAACCTGCACCGAATTGCTGCTGCAAGCTAAGGTGTCGCCAATCACTCTTCCTCCTCATCTGGTTCTCTGAACTCACACCAATAGAACCCATGGTCTTCATAGGTGTCTCTGAGCTCGAACCAATAAACAGGAGTCAAGCTGATTGTCAGCTGATCGCAGCCAGATCGCAGCCAGTAAACGTTGATGCTCCAATTGCACCATTTGCAGCGAAACACAGTAGAAAGAACACTTTGTCTTATTCTTCTGATGGAGCTTGATTTGAATTTAAGCATTGGCACGATACCTGGAACCTGCAGATTTAAAAAGCTCACAGCAGATGGTTAAATCAGACGAATCAGAAGTTGCAGAGAAACAGCAGAAACTACCATTATTATGGATCGGTCAGCAGACCGATCCACAGCCTCTTTGACCGATCAGGCTACAGCCTGATCGGTCCAGGAGGGCTCTGATCGGTCTGTGGACCGATCAGGCTATAGGTGGATCGGTCCACAGACCGATCCCCCTATCCTCTCTCCCGAACTCTGTTGCCTCCTGATCGATCTACAGACCGATCAGTAATTCTCGGTGAGTTCACACCGATTGGTTACTGATCGGTCTGGTGACCGATCAGATAACCATAGTATCACTGGATCGGTCAACAGACCGATCAAATGCCTATGTAGGTTTAGAGCTTCCCAGCCCTAAACCCTAAAGCCTTCCTGGTCTAGAGAACGAGCTACCGAGCCCTCTCTGACCTAGTCCGGAGAACGGGCTACCGAGCCCTCTTTGACCTAGTCCGGAGAACGAGCTACCGAGCCCTCTCCGACTTCGTCCGGTCCAGAGAACGAGCTACCGAGCTCTCTCTGACCTAGTCCGGAGAGCGAGCTACCGAGCCCTCTCCAACTTCGTCCGGTCCAGAGAACGAGCTACCGAGCCCTCTCTGACCTAGTCCGGAGAACGAGCTACCGAGCTCTCTCCGACTTCGTCCGGTCCAGAGAACGAGCTACCGAGCCCTCTCTGAACTAGTCCGGAGAATGAGCTACTGAGCCCTCTCCGACTTCGCGTGCCAAGTTTCCATACTTGGACTTTTCCCTTCCACCTGATCAACCTTGATCAGTAATCAATCTGAGTTTAATTAATATCTGATACAAACTTAAATCAGTGTTAACATCAAACAACAGCCAGGTCAGACTGTATCAACAATGATTGTGTCATTTTCCATAATTTATTCAGTGTATATGTTGTATTTATTACATTCATATAAAATCTCGGTGAGCATGTTGGCAGGTGGAGATTGGTCCACTCACATGAACAATCATCTCTGTTTGTTAAGTTCAAATAGGGGTAAACCCGTTACTTATAGAATAACTTATGTAGCTGCAATTAGAGACACATCCATAAGTTGAGGTCGTCTTGATAATTGTGTCAAGATGAAATCATTTATGTGTTAATAATAATCGAAGTAAATGAACCCATCATTTACTGAACCTGTTGAAGGCCAGATTAGAATTCATTTGTTGAATTCAGGATTAGACATTAGGTATGTCTAGATCAAAATCTAGACGATGTTAAAATTGAGAAAAACATGCGCTCTTTTTAGTAAAGAGAATGTGATTCATACCACATATGCTATTGCGACAATAAAGGTAGTAAGAGAATGGATCCATGTTTCTTTACTATGTGAGACCTTTGAGATTATAAGTTAATCTTAGTTTTTTTGCCTTAGTAACTATTTAGCTATTTACTTGAAGTTTTAATCAGTGTCTGCTACTTTAGCGTGTATCCTATGACTATGGATGATTCGGTCTATGGAGCATAACTAGGAAAACGACTGGTTAAAATGAATAGATTCTAACTAAAAAAAAGAAAGATTAAATATATTTACATCTTTTGATGTTATTCACCGGTCGACCCATTTCTGTTATGTATAGAAATGAATGTGAATATTGGATATGGAACATGCTCTTGACATAATGGTCATTATAAGGGATTAGAGATGTTCATATTAATGTAAATGAAAATTATTTAATCTGGGTAAATAGCAAGACATAGATATCTCCAAGATAATAGTTGTGTGTCACTTGAAGATTGAATGTATCAGGATAAAAGTTATGTGTCTCCAGGAAAGAGGCTATGTGCCATGAAGAGTGAGTTTCTAATTTATTTGAGCAGCTAAGTAAAGTGTAACAACTTTATTAGCATTGATTGCTCAAAGAGCGGCTAAGTAAATGTGTAACAATCTTCTTAACAACTATCGCTCAGTGTGCTTGCTTCGCACAAACCATTTTTTCTAAGTATGGATTAGATGTTCTAATATGGTCTATGTGACTAAACTCTCAAATAGTCTATGTGACTCATTTAGTCTTAATGATTAACTAGTCTTTATGACTTACCTGAATGAACTAGTCTTAGTGACTTTTCTTGGACGAGTGGGAGATGTAGAAAATGGGAAAGTGGGAAACGTGAAAACATGACCCACGTTTCCCACTATTCATAATGAAAAAGTTCATTATGCCCCTGGGTTATTTCCCTATATAAAGGGGAGCGCCCAAGGATCATTCAAGAAAAGAAAAAAACGAACGAAGAAGAAAATGAAGGCAACGAGAGCTAGAGAAGGACATCTAAGACGGTGGAATTTGGTTCGTGGAATTGTGGAGGGCTTTCCGATCCTGTGATCGCTCTTCCGACAGCGAGTTTCGCCATTGCCGATTGCGGATCTACGGGAGATCGCTGTAAATTTTTTCTACTTTAATTTATCGTCTTTCATGCATTTAGAATAATCAACAAGTAATTTATAATAACAACTACTAGATAACTTCTTAAACAAATTATAACATCAAGCTATAACAGTTGACTAATAGATGAAGATGTATTTTCTAGAATAAAATTACTAATTGAAACGATAATTTTTTTTTCTTAAAAAGACTCATTGATTATATTTTTTTCTTAACTTAGGACGTTCTCTTAGTCTACCCTCCTCTCTATGTCTTGTATTAGGTATTCTTTTCTATATCAAAGGCTACAAGGGACAGAGCTAAAGGGGGGCGATGACGGCGGTCACCCCCTCAATTTTTAAATATAAAAAATATATGAAGTATAAAAATAGAGGATAAAAAAAATATAAATAGGAGATACCGATAATGATCACCTATCTTCAATATAAACACATATATTTTATTCTCTCGATATAAACTTCCTACTAATATATTCTCTCGATATAAACTTCCTACCTCCAGACTAACAGTAGGTGATGTTTGATAAAAGAATAACAATTTGCCCACCTCGATTGCGACTTATTCTTTGTAAAGGCAATGGTGTTGATTGGCTCAATGGTGTAAGACAAGTAATGCAAAGGAGAACCGTGATATTTTCACGAAATTCAGTTTCCATCCGCTAAAGTAAACATGTCTGTTTCTATCCGTTTCCTTCGTTTCATCTTCTTCTCCGGGAAGTCCACGTACGCGCGTGGAACCTCATCCGTATCTGACAATTATATAGTTTTTTATGTAAAAAAATAAAAGAAATATATTCTTCCCTTGTGAAGCGATTCCCCGTTCACTTCTTTCTCTATAATTGAACTGCGAATGGGTTAAACACCATTTTGGTCGCCGACGCCGTTGCCGCCGCCGCAGCCGCAGCCGCAGCAGCAGCAGCAAAAGAAAGGTGAGCGGCTATGGATCAGTTGGCCCCGACCTCCGCCAACAGCAGCCCTCTGACGCCCCTCGGCTTCCTCGAGCGCACCGCTGCCGTCTACGGCGACCGCCGCTCCGTCGTCTACAACCGCACCGTCTACACCTGGTCGGACACGCACCGCCGCTGCCTCCGCCTGGCATCCGCCCTGAGCTCCCTCGGCATCTCCCGCGGCGATGTGGTACGCGCGATCGCCGCCGTCACCGAAAGTTTCCCCCTTTTTCGTGTTTCTGTTCTCAAAATCTGATCTTGCTTTGCTTTCGGCCGTAAAAATTTGATCTTGGACCGTTAGGTGTCTGTGCTCTCGCCCAACGTTCCGGCGATGTACGAGATGCACTTTGGAGTGCCGATGAGCGGCGCCGTGCTCAACACCGTCAACCTCCGGCTCGACGCCCGCACCATCTCCATCCTCCTTCGCCACAGCGAATCCAAGCTCGTCTTTGTCGACGTGGCGTCCGTTCCCCTTCTCGATGAGGCCTTCCGCCTCTTCCCCGCCACCGTTCCCTGCCCTCGCGTAGTCGTCATCGAGGACGCCTACGAGGAACTGCCGCCGGCTCCGAGCTCCGCACTCACCTACGAAAAGCTCATCGAGATGGGGGACCCGGAGTTCCGGTGGGTTGGACCACAGAGCGAGTGGGATCCGATGGTCCTCAACTACACCTCCGGCACCACATCCTCCCCCAAGGGCGTCGTCCACTGCCACCGCGGTCTCTTCCTTGTCGTTCTCAGCTCCCTCATCGATTGGTCCGTTCCCCTAAATCCCACCTACCTGTGGACCCTCCCCATGTTCCACGCCAACGGCTGGAGCTTCCCCTGGGGAGTCGCCGCCGCCGGCGGTACAAACATCTGCCTCCGCCGTTTCGACGCCGCCGCCGTCTACGCCGCCATCGAGACGCACCGCGTGACCCACCTCTGCGGCGCGCCCGTGGTTCTCAACATGATAGCCAACGCCACCGATTCCGCCCGCCGCCCACTACCGGGTCCAGTCCACATCCTCACCGCCGGGGCGCCGCCGCCAGCGGCGGTGCTGCACCGCACCGAGGCCATCGGCTTCACGGTCAGCCACGGGTACGGCCTCACCGAGACCGCGGGGCTGGTGGTGTCCTGCGCGTGGAAGGGTGGGCCGTGGGACCGCCTCCCGGCGTCGGAGCGCGCGCGGCTCAAAGCCCGGCAGGGCGTGCGCACGCTCCCTATGGCAGCCGTCGACGTCATCGACGACGCCACGGGGCAGAGCGTGAACAGGGACGGGGAGACCATGGGCGAGGTCGTGCTCCGCGGCGGCTGCCTTATGCTTGGCTACCTCAAGGACCCAGAGACCACGGCAAAGGCTATGCGCGCCGACGGGTGGTTCTACACCGGCGACGTCGGGGTGATGCACGCCGACGGCTATCTGGAGATCAAGGACCGGTCAAAGGACGTGATCATCAGCGGCGGAGAGAACCTGAGCAGCGTCGAGGTGGAGTCCATCCTCTACGGCCACCCAGCGGTGAACGAGGCGGCGGTGGTGGCGCGGCCGGACGACTTCTGGGGCGAGACGCCATGTGCGTTCGTGAGCCTGAAGGAAGGGGCAGCCGTCGCGTCGCCACCGCCCACGGAGGCGGAGCTCATCGCTTGGTGCCGTGAGAGGATGCCGCGGTACATGGTCCCGAAGACGGTGGTGTTCACGGCAGACCTGCCGAAGACGTCCACAGGGAAGATCCAGAAGTTCGTACTCCGGGAGATGGCCAAGAAGATGGGCGCCGCCTCGTCGGCTCGGCCGAGCCGCATGTAGGCGGGTGGGTCCACTCGGGCCGGGCCGGGTCCTTAGGAAAAACTCATTATTGGTGATAATAACAATCATTGATGACGATGACTCAGCTGTGGGGATAAAAACTTGCGATTTGATCTGGATTATCATTAAAAAAAAACTTGTGATTTGTCTCAATTTTTTTTTAAACTTCAATGAATTTTCATGAATTAACCGGTATTTTTTTTAAGAAAATTTTTGTAGAACCGATCACTTTTAAAATTAATCAGCATATTATCTCACTCTTCTTGCTTCTTCAAAAGCTCAGAGATAAGCATGTAAGATCAGAGTTGGAAGATCTTCATTACCCGTTCATGTGATGATCTATTGCCTGTAGCACACGATAAATGTCGATTATTCTAGGATGTGAATTCACTCCTATAACAAATTCATGTACAGTTCCATCCAGCTCGAACCAACTCCATCCGCATCGATTTTGAACTCCTCTTTCTTTCATGATCTTTCGAATCTCCTGCACTTCCCTCCACTTACTAGCAGAGGCAAACATGCTCGATAGCTGCACGAACGCTCCGCTGTGATAAGGTTCCAACTCCAGTATCTTTCGAGCAATGACATCTCCAAGTTCGACATAGCCATGTCGTCTACAAGAGCTCAACAGGGCGCCCCAAGTGGCCGCGTCGGGATCGTGAGGGGAGTCCCTTACAAGCTGAAATGCCTCGTATATGAGCCCTGCCCTGCCCAACAAGTGCACCATGCAACACAGATGCTCGGGACTAGGACTTATTCGATACAACTTGATCATCTTTTCGAAGTAGTGTTTCCCTACTTCTAACCATCCAACATGTGCACAAGCCGATAGAACCCCGGTGAATGTCGTGCTAGTCGGTTTCATGCCTGCCTTCAACATCTCGGAGAAGAGCTCCAGGCACTCAGCTGCTTGCCCATGAATGGCCAATCCCATGATCATCACATTCCAAGAGACCTCACTCTTTTGCACAATCCTACCAAACAAAGCACAAGCAGCACTGATACAACCGCACTTGGCATACATATCTACCAGTGCAGTGCTCAGAACAATATCAACACAAAGCTTAGTCTCGTCCAAGTTCATGTGAATTTTTCGCCCCAAATCGAGAGCACCGAGATGAGCACAAGCCGCAACCGTGCAGGTGATTGCAGCTGCATTTGGCACTACACGGCCGTCGTCGATCATCTCAGTATACGCATTCAAAACCTCCCTGAAGCAGTCGTTCTGCAGATACCCATTAATTAGCGAGCTCCAGGACACTTCGTTCTTGTTCGGTATTCGATTGAAAAGCGTCTTTGCCGTCTCCATGTCGCCGTTCCTTGCAAATCCAGCAACCATGGAGTTATATGATACTACATCTTTGTGCGGCAATCCGTCGAACAGTTCCCAAGCATCGCTAACGCTCCCACACTTGCCGTGCATGTCGATTAACGCATTAACCACGTAAGAGTTTTCCATGGCCCCGAGCTTGCAAGCTAATCCCTCTGCCATCCTCGCTAAACTTGCGCTGCCAAACTGCGAAAAAGCAGTGCATACAGCAACGATGCTGAACTCATCAGGCCTCACATCTGATTCCATCATTCGCAAGAACAAGTCCAATACTGCCTCAGCACAGCCGCTGCGAGCGTAACCATTGATGAGTTCGGTCCAAGCAATGCAATCTCTGTCAGGCAATTCATCGAACACTTCATGAGCGGTTCCTACAAGCTCACAGGCAACGTACCCATGGATCAACGAGTTGAGCACAAGCGAATCATATCGAAAACCGAGTGCGAGAGACTGCGCGTGGATTCCCATCACCAAGCCCGGAGCTTTGAGGTGCGAACACGCTTTCAGAACGAGAGAGAAGGTGACGCCGCTGGGCGTGGCACCGCATTGCAGCAGTTGCTTGTAAAGGCCAAAACTGGTGCCGCTTTCCTTGGATCTAGAAGCGGACTGCGATCGGAGAAGCTTGTGGCAAACATGGAGGATCACGCTTGAGGTGCGCTTGTCTCCGGAGAGCCCTTTGGCGATGACCTGGGCGTGGATTTGGTCGAGATGGGACGCTTTGGAGCAGGCGTCGAGCCAGGGGAAGCACTGGCTCAATGCCCTGCAATTCATCATCAATCGCTTCGAAAGCTAATGACGGCGTTGAAGCTTTTCGTCCACTTCTTATTTATCCTGTTAATATATAACCAAAACAGTAAAATTGTATAAAAATCTAAATCTGTTTTAAAGAATCTTGTTGGATTTTGTAGGGCGATGAAAAATTCTTTTATCAGGAGACAGTGACCAAAGATCTTTCTTCCACGGCAATCCTACATTATATCGAATAGGAGAGCAAAAAGCAAAGGATCCAAGTAAAAAAAAAAATGGCCTCTGTTCCACTATCTCACGCAAATCTTCTTCCTCCTCCATCGAAGGCGAGCAAGAAGAATTACTACGAGGGCAATCTGTCGAACAGGTCGCGGACAAGACACAGAGCAGCTGCCTCTTGTTCTTCGACGAATGTTTCTTGGGCGAGTGAGTTGGACCTGTACGAGCTTCTCGGGGTGAAGAGCTCGTCGGACCAGGCGGAGATAAAGAAGGCGTACCGAGCGCTCCAGAAGCGGTGCCACCCGGACATCGCCGGACCGGCCGGCCACGACATGGCCATCCTCCTCAACGATGTCTACTCTGTCCTCTCCGACCCCGTGGCTCGCTATGGCTACGACAAGGTACCAGTTCTAGCTCTTCACGTCCATGGTTTTGGAGCGCTGACGGATGATCGTATCAAAACGCAGGAGCAAGCGAAAATCTCAGAGTTCCAGGGCTACACCGGGAAGCCAATTTACTCGACTTGGTTTGGGTCTGAGAACGAGCAGCGCGCCGTCTTCGTGGACGAGCTCAAGTGCGTCGGCTGCTTGAAATGCGCGCTGTTCGCCAAGAAGACCTTCGCCGTCGAGTCGGCGTTCGGACGAGCTCGAGTGGTGGCGCAGTGGGCAGATCCCGAAGACAAGATCCTCGACGCCATCCGGACCTGCCCTGTCGATTGCATATCGTAACACTTTCCCATATCTCAAACCCAACGGATTTGGAGTTGGATTAAGAGAAATGACGTTTGATTGCTTGCTTGCCGTGCACAGGATCGTTGAGAGATCGAACCTCGCAGCTCTGGAATTCCTGATGTCGAAGCAGCCCAGAGGAACAGTGAGGATATCAGGCGCAAGAGCTTCCAACATTTTTGCTGCGGTGACCAAATTCCAGAACAGATTCCGAGAAATCCAGGAAAGAACATCCACGAAACAGTCAAAGGTACGCCATTTTTTTTTTTTTTGATAAAACTTTGAAAATTAAGACAATCGACTCAGCTACGTCGATTCTCTTTGAAATTTAGGATTCGGATCTACGAAGAGAATCCAGGTTTTCGGCCTTTCAAGGGATACGATCGATCTCTTCGAAGTGGTGGTACTGGCGACCTCCTGGTGCAGAAACATCCGAGGAAGAGACCTCCATAGTCCTCAGCTCTGCCAACTCCACAATCACCGACGTAGAAAGACTTCGAAAAGCTGCTGCGAGGTACAAGAACAAGACAATCGAGCGACTCCAGGGAGAGGATTCAACTACCTCAGAACGCAGCGATGAGTACTGGAAACCCATGACCTTTCTCCCGCCGCCAAGTGGCCCCGAAACGCCAAATTCAACCTGGAAGCCACCGTCCGATGCAGTCTTCGAGGAGGAGGAGGAGGAGGAGGAGGGCACTGCTGAGGGTGGTGGAAACACAGTCGATCTTAGGACACCGTTGGTGATGGCAGCGATCTCTGCGGCATCTGTAGGATTCAGAGGAAGAGAGGTGGTGGAAACGCAGGGCGGTGGTGTGCTTCAAGAACACATAGCCGGTAGCATGGCCTTGGAGGTTGTTAATAGCTTTGAGTTGCAGATTGCGTTGGCCGGAGCAACTTGGTTTCTCATCGGAATGGGAGTTCATCTGATGGTCGATGCTATCGTAAACAAAAAGGGATTTAGAAGATGAAAAGCTTGATTGTAAAAAATTTAAGAAAAAAACACAGATTGCTACACTCTAGTAACAGATAATCTTATTGATCATAGACGCAGAAACACCATGTTTGCATGAATTGGTCTTGGATTTTAGGGCATCCGCCCTATGTCAAGTAAACACCTTATACATCTCTATTCTGTCAAAAAGTCTCTCATCAACTCCTTCACGAATGACATAATTTTCATTATATATAATTCTCATGTTTAATTCTTTTCGTCCTCTCAGATGGGTCTACTGGCTAGCGCATGAGATATTACCATAATAAAATCTGAGGTTCGAATCTCGACAAAGCCGAGACAAATACCTCTTTTATGTGCTAGTCATTATTCCAAATGCTAATAGCCGCGGGGAAGATGGGACGAGCGTATTCGTTTTTTTTTTTTTTTTTTTTTTTGCCACAATGTCTAACTATTTTCTATTTGACATTATATACTATTAAATAAAATTTAAATTTATAAAAAAGACATAAATTCGCGGCTAAGATGGGACGAGCGTATTCGTTTTTTTTTTTTTTGCCACAATGTCTAACTATTTTCTATTTGACATTATATACTATTAAATAAAATTTAAATTTATAAAAAAGACATAAATTATAATAATATATAAAAATAAATCTAAACATATCTACACCGGGCCATGTCTCTGTTTAATTTTTCCAACCATTTTCTTATGTAAATGAAGTTGTCTTGGTATCATCTCATTAATATTCTTCATAAGAATTTCATAATCCTTATGAAAGATCTCGGCTTCCCGCAAAGTTATTTTTTATATCTAATATTCTTTAATATATTGTTTGATGTGGATACGATTTAGGCCAGAGGAGAGATTAGTGGAAAAGTGAGGGCAATTTGGTAAAAACATGGGGTAGGGTTTTAAGAAGAGGACACTGTAACATGCAAAGAGAGGGGGGGCTTCGTTCGTGTGTTGTTTTCCGCCGCCAAGGGAGATCATCTTCTTCCTCTCTCTCGCGCTCCTCGCCGACGCCGGTTGCCGGTCGGCAGGCCGACACCTCTTTCCTCTCCCTCCTCCTTGACGCCAACCATAGCCTTCCTTTCTTCTCCCGCTGGACACCGCGCCGCCAATAGGAACTAGGCGTCTTCGTTCCTCTCCCTCTCATGCTCTTCGCCGGCGCCCACTCCGACGTCGGCCACCACCTCGGTTCCTCTCATTCTCCTTCTCTCGCCGCATCTGTCACGACCAGGAGGAGGGGAAGCTTAGTGTTTCCTCACGATGTCACCGTCGAACGAACTCGGCGGCGCCCTCCCAGCCACCTGAGCCCACCTGCCGGCACCGGCAGCCACCCCCTTTTCCTCTCCACACCACCATCACATGCCGGAAAGAGCTGCCACCACTGGACCGACCTCGCTGCCCCGAGCGCTTCTCGCCGGAGCTGGCTTAAAGTCGTCCCTCTCTCTCTCCCCTTCTTCTCGTCGGAGCTGCTGCAAAGATGTCCTCCTTCCTCTCGCCGGAGCCGCTTGAGAGCCATCCCCTTCTCCTCCTCTCGCCGGCGACTTCTCTAGCGGTCGCCTTTGCCAGGGAGGCTGACGTCGCCTCCCTCTCCTTACACGCGACGGCATAGCATACATTTCTCTGTTCCGATGTCCACATCCCTTTGCAGCAGCCTTTACACATTATTGGCAGTGCATGTGCCGACTCCGTTTTGGTTCTGATTTTGTGTCGTTGTATGCCGACCCATATGTTGATCCAATTGGTGTGTTGTGTTCCGGCCTTTGTGTTGTCATTGTGTTCCAGCTTGCGATCCGTGGTCGTATGTCGGACGGTGTGTTATGGGTCTAGTCTTCTTGTTGTTTTATCTCGGTCTGTGTGCCAGTGTTTTATCCCGGTCTGTGTGCTGGTATTTTATCCCGGCTTGCGTGCTGATATTTTATCCCGGCCTGCGTGCCGATGCTTTATCCTGACCTGCAACTCGACTTCCAGCTCCATGATGCATCCGGCTCCGCTTCGTCAGATCCATCCCTTTATTCGAATCGGGCATCATCTACTCTTCCCAGTCGCGACCACTCGAGCAGCGTCCCTTCCGAGGGCGCCCCCTGGGCCAGGGTACGTTCTCCGTTCATATTCTATGCATATTTCATTATTTTATGGCTTAGTCTTGTACTCATATATTCGTTGGATCTGCCTCGAGTATCGGGGGTAGGGTCAACCCGGTCGCTGGCTGTAGGTAGCATTGACCAGATGACTTTTGAAGACTTGGTCAATATAGAAGTCATTTCAGCACACTCCCCTCCGGGACACCGTGACTCGGTCAACATTCCATCCACCTCACCCGACGGTCCATCCGACTCAGCTTCCAGACGGGATCAAATTTGGCGCCGTCTGTGGGAATCTCCTTCACCCGTTTTGGAACGTGAAAATGTACGACGTTGGGAGGTTCTCTGCCATTATCAAAGTCTCGGAGGATCTTGACGAACGTATTATCTTCTACACCCACTCCATGGGTATTCGGGAGTCGAGGAATTGAGTTGGAGCATCAGCTGGCCGACAGGTTAGTTTTTCCATTACATTTTTTCCCTGACTCCACGGGTATTCGGGAGTCAAAGGATCGAGACCAACCCTCAATCGGTTGGCGCGACTCCTCGATTAGGTACGCTATGGGCTCTTCTCCCTTTTTACGGTTATAGGATCTGCTATACTGCCCTGATAAGAGAGTAAGATCTTAGTTTCTTGATCAAAGACTAGGGTCTTCGATTTTTTATCGGACACTAGGGGCCCAGCTCCCCACTCATACACTTGGGGCACAGCTCCCCGCTCATACACTTGAGACACAGCTCCCCGCCCATACACTTGGGACACAGCTCCCCGCTCATGCACTAGGGACACAGCTCCCCGATCATTAACTCGCAGTATAACTTCCCGATCAAGATCTAAGGGTCTCGCTCTTTGATTACAGGCTAGGGGCCTTACTCTCTAATCAGAGACCAGGGGCTCAGCTCCCCGATCAAGTGTGTTATAGGCTCTCCACCCTTCGTCATGAGGCTCTGCATCCTCTTATTACTATAGTCTCTACACCCTTCACCATGGGGCTCAGCATTCTCTTACTGCTATAGGCACTCTATTATTATTATATGCTCTACATCCTCCACCGGCTCTGCTACCTATACTTGCGGTGTTCTGCTTCCTTCTATGGTTACAGACTCTGCTCCCTCATATGGCTATGGGCTTCACTCCCTTTGATGGTCGGAGCTTAGATTATTCTTCTCCCTAACTCCGCAAACATTTGGGAGTCAAGAGATCGACACTATTTCTCTTACTAGTTGTACGGGCATTTGGGATTCGAGCCAGCCGGTTGACATCACTTCGCCATCAGGTATGATAAAGGCTCTGTCCTCTTATATTGCTATGGGCTCCGCTTCTATGGATTTCAAGGTTTATCCTCCCTCGGACAGGGTCGAGTTATCGCCACTAGTCTCTGACCAGAGTATCACCACCGGTCTCGGATCGAAGTATCGCTAACGATCTCTCGGTCGAGCTTCTAGACCAACGCTCGGTTGAGTTTCCAGATCAATTCCTGGTCAGACCTCTAGATCAAGTCTGGGTTAGACCTCCAGATCAATTCTTGGCCAGACCTCCAGATCAAGTCTGGGTTAGACCTCCAGATCAATTCTTAGTCAGACCTCCAGATCAATTCCTAGTCAGATCTCCAGAACATTTCCTGGTCAGGCCTCCAGAGCATTTCTTGGTCAGGTCTCCAGAACATTTCCTGGTCAGGCCTCCAGAGCATTTCTTGGTCAGGCCTCCAGAACACCTCCCGGTCGGGATTCCAGACTCTTTCCCCAGTGCGAGTTATAAGTGAGCATGCTCTCACGCCCAACGACAGGTAGGTCGGGTCCCAGACTCTCGCCCCAGTGCGAGTTATAAGTGAGCATGCTCTCACGCTTCCAGATTCTCGCCTTAGTGCGAGTTATAAGTGAGCATGCTCTTACGCCCAACGACCGGTAGGTCGGGTCCCAGTGTAACGCCCCGCCCCTCCTGCTAAGGCGACGGGGGTTACTGACCATACTTAACAACTTAATACCTTATTACAGCGGAAGTCTTACTTGTAAATTATTTTGAAACATAGAGTCCATATGCCATACTTAACATTATTTCAAGACATACAGAGTAAACATGATAAAATGTCATGGAGTTATAACGTAGTAATATAAACTAGGCATAATTCCTATAAATAAAAGTAGGTCTTTTTTCTTCTTTAGCCAGTCACTGCCACACACATCCTGCTAGCCCCTCCTGCTGCTCTCCTAGTTCATCCATCCCTTGCCCTTATCTGTGGTACAAGAAAGTAAGCTGTGAGCACTCATTGCTCAGTAAGTTCCTTTCCTACTCACAAAAATCGTATAGCATGTCAACAATCACAAAGCATACATCGTAGCATAAAGTATCATGGCATAACATACATGATCATCGTACATTTCATAAGCATCATCATAGATATCATAGCATAATCATGGCAAAAACACAAGGTAGCATGGCATATCATAACATGATCATCATAATTATCATGGCATATTCCTACGGTATATGCAGGGTGAACTCTTAAACATACATCATGAAAGTTATGCATCATGTCTTTTTAAAACGTATAGCATAGATACTTAAACATAATCTCAATCATAAGAGGGGATCCCAACTTGTACCACATACATAAATGCGCGCGTCCTAGTAGGTCCAAGGTAGCAAGTCTTGAACCCTACAAGGTATACATATACTAGGCCCGTTTCTTAGTCCATCGACCTAGGGACACTTAGGAGCTCATCCCTAACGAGGTCCGTTTCTTAGTCCATCGACCCCGGGGAGCTTATGGAGCCCACCCTTGGTACAAGCCTTAAAAGTAAAATAGCATGTCATATCTACATAGTCCATATCACTGATGTCATAGTCATGTCATGAAGAGTGCTCTTGATCCCACTTATAGGGAAGCAACTCTTTTAGGCATAGCTTAAAGCATGTATATTTGAGCACACAGCATATCATGATTTTGAGCACACAACATATCATGAACACATGCATAATTAAGCATACAACCTATCATGAGTTTAAGCACACAGCATATCATGAATTTGAGCACATAGCATATCATGAGTTTAGGCACATAGTATATCATGAATTTGAGCACACAGCATATCATGAAGTTAACCACATAGCATATTCTGAAATTTAGCACACAGCATATCATGAAAATAAGCCCATAGCATATCATGGAATTTAGCACACAGCATATCATGAAAGTAAGCACATAGCATATCATGAAATTTAGCACACAGCATATCATGAACTTAAGTACATAGCATATCATGAAATTGGACCTAACATACATAAATAAACATCACAGCATGTCATACTCTTAACATATCATAAAGCATTGCATGTGAAGTTCATGGGAGAACCTAATTAGGTCTCTAACTCTAGTAACAAGGGGTGGCCGAAACATGTAGAGATAGCTTGGGTTATCAAGCAACAAAAAAACACATGTGAACCCTAAACATTTATCATTTCTTAGAACATAAGGAACATCTTAAGCATGTTAGGTATAGGTTCCAAGCTTTCTATGTTCCTTTTCATAACATGGCCGAAACCCATTAAGCCTTTATTTTGGGTTATAAACATCATACAAGCATGAAAAACCCTAACAATTGTCACATCATATTTCATAAGAAACAACTTGAGCATGTTTGATTTAGGTTCTAAGTTCTCTAAGCCTTTAACCCCAACATGGCCGAAACCCTAGCAACATGTTTCTAGGTTACAAGTAACATAAAAATGTTGAACTTCATACCAATATCCCAATATATATCATGAGAAGCACCATAAGTACTTTTAGTCTAAGTTTCAATCTTCTTAAGCTTTTTAACCTAATGTGGCCAAATCTTGTTAAGCATGGGATTAGGTTTCTAATGGCATAATAGCATGAAGACCATAAGAATTTTCCTAGCATTCATTTCAAAGAATATCATGGACCACTTAGTTTAGAATTTGAGCATCCTAGGTCAAAGAAACAAGTGTGGCCGAAAGTTATAGAACAAGAATTCAAGTTTCAAGCAACATAAGAACATTAGTTTACTTCATATCTTTTCATCAAGAAGATCATAAGTATCTTAGGCTTGATTTAAACTTTCCTAGGGTTCAAGTCTCAACATGGTTGAATCATCATATGCATAAAAAAAAACATAGTCCAACTTAACCTAAGATCATGACATTTCATATTAGCTTCATATCTTGTCTTATGAAAATCATAGCATGCTAAATTTTTAGGTTTAAAGCCCTTCTAGGCCCTCAACTCTATCATGGCCGAAAGTTCATGAAGATGGAATCAAGTTTAAATCAACATACAAGTGGGAAAAACATTAACAACACCATCTACCATAAGGTACATATCATAAGGACAAGAGATCATGCTTTGGTTTAGGTCTAGAGTTCTTCTGGTTCTTTTGTTCTTTCTTGGCCGAAAGTCTAAGCCCATAAACTTATGTTCTAACCAAACATTCTAGCATGAAAATATTAGTTTAACCCCCTTACCATCAGATACATATCATAGGAAACATCATGAACATACCTAGTTGGTTTTCAAGTTCTTAAAACCTTTTTTTTTTTTTGTTTGGCCGAAACCCTCATGAAACAAACATAGGTTTTTCTAGCAATATATTTACATGACAATCATATAGCTATTGTACCACAGGTGAGGGGAACTTACATCCTTTCGCTTGTGGTTTTTCTTAAGGAGAAGAATATCCTAGGAGTTAAGAAATGAAGGAGCTTCTTCTTCTTGTGTCTCCTTTGGTTTCCTTTGCTTGGAAGGGCTAGAACTTGAAGATTCCTTCTCGAAAATTAGTTTTTCTTGGAGAAGAACTTGACTTAGTGTTCGGATCAAGGAGAGGGAAGACCTCTTAGTCTCGGTGAAGAAGAGAAAAGGAGGAAGGAGGAGGAAGAAGGAGAAAATGAGAGATTTACTTTTTCATTTTTTTCTATTTATTCACCATGAGGGGAATTTATGCCATCATTTATTCCCTTTCTTAACTCTCCCATGTCTCTTCCCTTGGTTCTCACGAGAATGAGAAGAGGGAGAAGTGAGGAAGGCAACTTGCCTTCTTCTTGTTCCTTCTCTTAACCAAGAGGAAGGAGAGGTAAGCAAATTTGGTTTTCTCTTGCTTCTTGCTTTATTTTTTTTCTCTCCTTTAACTAACATTTTTATCTCTTCCTATCCATATGTTACTCTCTATCCTAGTGGTGATCATGCCATAAATCTTTCTCCATTGTTTGTGGGAGGTTCAAGGTTCAATCCTTGACCTTCTCCTCTTATCATATTATTATATATCTTTATTTTCTTTTATTTTATTTCTAAGTTCTAGTGGAAATAATTACTCATGTACTTATAAAGAAATTCGTGGGTGTTATACCCAGACTCTCGCCTTAGTGCGAGTTATAAGTGAGCATGCTCTCACGCCTCCAGACTCTCGCTCCAGTGCGAGTTATAAGTGAGCATACTCTCACACCCAACGACCGGTAGGTCGGTTCCCAGACTCTCGTCTCAGTGCGAGTTATAAGTGAGCATGTTCTCATGCTTCCAGACTCTCGCCTCAGTGCGAGTTATAAGTGAGCATGCTCTCACGCCCAATGACCGGTAGGTCGGGTCCCAGACTCTCGCCCTAGTGCGAGTTATAAGTGAGCATGCTCTCACTTCAGTGAGAGTTATAAGTGAGCATGCTCTCACGCCCAACGACCGGCAGGTCGAGTCCCAGACTCTCGCCCCAGTGCGAGTTATAAGTGAGCATGCTCTCACGCCCAACGACCTCTCGGTCGGCACTGACTCACTCGTCGCTCTGCCCGGCACGCATCACACTTGATTCACTTGCCGCTCTGCCCGACACTCTCAGTTCACGTTTTCGCTCACCGCTGTTGTTTGGTCGGCACTCACCGCTCACTTACAGCTCTGCCTGACACTCATCACACTTAATCCACTTGTCGCTTGGACCGACATTCTCAGTTCGCGTTTTTGCTCACCATTGTTGCTCGGTCGGCACTTACTGCTCACTTGTCGCTCTGCCCAGCACTCATCATTCGTATTTCGATCACTGTTGTTGTTAGCTGCTGCTCGATCGATACCCACTTTCCTCCTTGCTTGGAATTCACATAACCGCCTGATTGTTCTACTCCCGTTCGTGCTCCATCCACAGGCTCTACTCGCGCTTGTGCCTGACTCACATGCTTTGCTCTCGGTCGCTTTCGGTCTCTTGGGATATGCGCCTGGCTTGGCTCACAGAGCCTTCGCTCCCATTCGCGCTCGATCTACGGGCTCTTCCCCTATTTTCATTCGGTCTCAGGCTCCATGTCTACCCAGCGCACAGACTTCGCACCCACTTGACATTTTTTCGATCACATGATCGACCTTCTCTTGTCGACAGACCAGTATTGCTTGGCCATCTGCTCGAGCGTTCGGTTTGTAGCACTCAGCATTGTTCGATTGCCTGGTCGCGATTTATTGACGCTCGGTCGCACTCACGACTTTGCGCGTCCATCATTCTCTTTATTGCCCGGTCATGATTTACGATCGTTTGGTCAGCGCTCGCTCGGTCGCGCTCATGACTTTGTGCGTCCATCATTCTCTTTATTGCCCGGTCATGATTTATGGTCGTTCGATTAACACTCGCTCGGTCGTGCTCACGACTTTGCGCGTCCATCATTCTCTTTATTGTCTGGTCATGATTTACGATCGCTCGGTCGGCACTCGCTCGGTCGCACTCACGACTCTACGCGTCTATCATTCTCTTTATTGCCCGGTCATCATTTACGGTCGTTCGGTCGCTCAGTCGCTTGGTCGCGCTCATGACTCTGCGCGTCCATCATTCTTTTTATTGCCCGGTCATCATTTACGGTCGTTCGGTCAGCGCTCGCTCGGTCGCGCTCACGACTTTGCGTGTCCATCCTTCTCTTTATGACCCGGTTATGATTTACAGGCGCTCGGTCAGCACTTTCTCGGTTGCGCGCACGGCTTTGCTAGTTCATCCTTCTCTCCATTTGCCTAGTCGCGATTTATCGTCGCTTGGTATGCATTTTTTCGGGAGTGCTCACGGCTTGACTCATCCATCACTCTCTCCATTTGCCCGGTCGCGATTTATCGCCACTAGGTCGATATTCTCTCGGTCGACATTTTCTCGGTCGCGTTCACGGCTCTGCTCGCCCATCATTCTCTTTATTGCTCGGTTGCGATTTATTGAGGCTTGGTCAGTATTTTTCTCGGTCGCGTTCATGGCTCCGTTCGCCCATCATTCTCTTTATTGCGTGGTCACGAGTTATTGACGCTCGGTCAGTATTCTTCTCGGTCGCATTCACAGCTCTACACTTCCATCATTCTCTCTATTGCTCGGTCATGATTTATTATCGCTCGGTCGATATTTTTTAGGTCGCCTAGTATTGATTTATTGTCGCTCAATCGTTTTACTCAGCATCTCTCGACCGTCTGCTCGATATCGCTCGACATTCGCCAGATTGCTCTTTCGACACTTGATCGATATGTCTTTTGTCGCTCGGTCGGCGCTTATTCTTTTCGTCACTCTGCCAGGTACCCGTCGTCCACAGCTACTCGTTCGACATTATGTGACAAACCTGCGATATGACTCTGCATTCAGTAGTGATTATGTGTTTTATTTGGATGGGTCTAGTCAGTTGGACTTGCGTCTCCTTCGACTAGACTTGAGGGGGTGACTTGTGATGTGGATACGGTTTAGGGCAGAGGAGAGATTAGTGGAAAAGCGAGGGGCAATTTGGTAAAAGCATGGGGTAGGGTTTTAAGAAGAGGACACTGTAGCATGCAAAGGGGGGGGGGGGGGGGGGCTTCGTTTGTGTGTTGTTTTCTGCCGCCAAGGGAGATCATCTTCTTCCTCTCTCTCGCGCTCCTCACCGGCGCCGGTTGTCGGTCGGTAGGCCGACACCTCTTTCCTCTCCCTCTTCTCCTTGACGCCAACCATAGCCTTCCTTTCTTCTCCCGCTGGACACCGCGCCGCCAACAGGAACTAGGCGTCTTCCTTCCTCTCCCTCTCACGCTCTTCGTCGGCGCCCACTTCGACGCTGGCCATCACCTCGGTTCCTCTCATTCTCCTCCTCTCGTCGCGTCCGCCACGACCAGGAGGAGGGGAAGCTTAGTGCTTCCTCATGATGCCGCCGTTGGACGAACTTGGCACCGCCCTCCCAGCCACCTGAGCCCACCTGCCGGCATCGACAGCCGCCCCCTTTTCCTCTCCACGCCACCATCACACGCCTGAAAGAGCTGTCACCACTGGACCGACCTCGCTGCCCCCGAGCGCTTCTCGCCGGAGCTGGCTCAGAGCCGTCCCTCTCTCTCTCCCCTTCTTCTCATCGGAGCTGCTGCAAAGATGTCCTCCTTCCTCTCGCCGGAGCCGCCTTAGAGCCATCCCCTTCTCCTCCTCTCGCCGGCGACTTCTCTAGCGACCGCCTTTGCCTGGGAGGCTGACGTCGCCTCCCTCTCCTTATACGCGACGGCACAGCATACATTTCTCTGTTTCGATGTCCACAACCCTTCGCAGCAGCCTTTACACGCTGCTGGCAATCCATGCGCTGACTCCATTCCGGTTCTGATTTTGTGCTGTTGTATGCCGACCCATGTGTCGATCCAATTGGTGTGTTGTGTTTCGGCCTTTGTGTTGTCATTGCGTTCGGGCTTGCGATCCGCGATCGTATATTGGACGGTGTGTTCTGGGTCTAGTCTTCTTATTGTTTTATCCCGGTCTGCGTGCTGGTGTTTTATCCCGGTCTGTGTGCTAGTATTCTATCCCAGCTTGCGTGCTGATGTTTTATCCCGGCCTGCATGCCGGTGTTTTATCCCGACCTGCAGCTCGACTTCCAGCTCCATGACGCATCCGGCTCCGCTTTGTCAGATCCAGGCCTTTATCCGAATCGGGCATCATCTACTCTTCCCAGTTGCGACCACTCGAGCAGCGTCCCTTTCGAGGGCGCCCCTGGGCCAAGGTACGTTCTCCGTTCATATTCTATGTATATTTCATTATTTTATGGTTTAGTCTTGTACTCATATATTCGTTGGATCTGCCTCGAGCATCGGGGTATCGGGGGTCGGGTCAACCCGGTCGCTGGCTGCAGGTAGCGTTGACCAGAGGACTTTTGAAGACTTGGTCAATATAGAAGCCATCTCAGCACACTCCCCTCCAGGACACCGCGACTCGGTCAACATTCCATCCACCTCACCCGACGGTCCATCCGACTCAGCTTCCGGACGGGATCATTGTTATTCTTTATCAATACTTTGTTCCATTGTGTCGTCTTCTCTGACTTTGGATTTGCCTTTCCTCTTTGCTTCCTTTTGTCTTATCGGACGAATGTGGACTTCAGAATCATCCAAATCAATAGTTGTATGATGTTGAAGTGTTACTCCCGATTCATATGTCCTTGCTTTCTTATTAGAGTAATGAGCAACTGATTGTGAAGTGTATTTCTCAGACTTTTTGAGAACCCTCCATACATGCATATACTTAAAATCCTTGTTATTGTTGTTGGCTTTCCACATATTCAATGCATTCTCCAATACATTCTTGTCACTCCAACCACTTGGACGATGAGTATGAAATTAGTATAGATGGTAGAAAATTCATTTATCATCCGTGTAAACCTTTAATAATGTGATTTCAGTCGCTGATAACTTCTCGTCATAGATCTAATGGGGCGATGTTTGTTATATAATAATCAGCTATACATTTCCAAAAAGCTTGATCCTTCTAATCATTACCAATGAGTGCATTGGTGCTGATAGTTGCTAATGATTTCACAAGGACCACGTCTACATTGAGAGATCAAAATATGTTGTGGCAATTTTCCTTGGTCAAGTTTGACCAGTTTGACTAAGCTTGAGTTGAGTCAAGCTTGAGTCGGGATTTGAGTTTTGATGTTTGACAATATATGGAGATTGTTAGGGCAATCGTCCGGTTGTGGAGATGATCGAAAGGTTGACCAAGTTGATGAAAATACAAGTCAAGTAGGTCAGGGATGACAGGAGACTTGACTGTGTAAGTCCTAATTGGAGGTTAGACGTCTGTAAGTCCTAACTGGAGGTTAGACATCTGTAAGTCCTAAACTAGAGGTTAGGCAGTGGTGAAGTCCTAACTGGAGTTTAGGCAGTGGTGGAAGTCCTAACTGGAGGTTAGGCAAAGGAGAAAGTCCTGGTGAGGAGCCAGGCAATTGGGAAGTCCTAGTGAGAAGCCAGACAATTGGAAACTCCAAGTGTGATCTTGGCAAGGGAGAAAGTCCTGGTGAGGAGCCAAGCATTTGGAAAGTCCAAGTGTGATCTTGGCAAGGGAGAAAGTCCTGGTAAGGAGCCAGGCAATTGGGAAGTCCAAGAGTGATCTTGGCAAAGGTTGTAAGTCCAAGCATGTGGTCTTGGCAAGGTAAGTCCTAGTGTGACTTGGCAAGGAGAACTCGATAAATAGGATGAGGCCGAAGGAAGCTCTTGAAGGCAAGACGTGAAGGATGGGGAGATATCCGAGGGACGCAAGGCTGATGGAGGAGGCTAGAAGGCTAGTTCGAGGTTGGTTGAGTGTGGTGTTATAATCCGACAACTAGGATGAGGCCGAAGGAAGCTCCTGAAGGCAAGACGTGAAGGATGGAAGATATCCGAGGGACGCAAGGCTGATGGAGGAGTCTAGAAGACTATAGGTTGGTCAAGTATGGCCAAATGCTAGGCATGGAGACCCAACAGGTCATGGTTGACCAGGAGTTGGGTTGGAGGCGTTGGACTTGAGTTTAGTCAAGTCCAGGTTGGTTAATCGATCGGGCGATCGATTGAACCAGGGTCCAATCGATCAGCCGATCGATTGGAGTGTACTGCGATTATGGGAAGGCCCAATCGATCGGTCGATCGATTGGGATGTGAAATCGCGAGCATAGAGGCTTTCTCAATCGATCGGACAATCGATTGGGAGCTGCCAATCGATCGGTCGATCGATTGGGTAGCAGAAGCTCTCGCGTGGACGCGAGAGCATAGAAAGGCTCTGAATCGATCGGGCGATCGATTCAAGCAGTTCCAATCGATCGGTCGATCGATTGGGAAGTGACCGTTGTGTAGGAAACGAGTGATGGATAGTTGGGATGGAGTGGTGCTGACGTGGCAATCGATTGGGGATGGATTGGATCGATTGGAAGCACTGTTTAAAGCCTTGACGGAGCGTTTCCTCCCCAGATCTGTGCGATCTTTTCCTGCGAGCTCACAGCGATTTTTCGGCGATCTTCTCTGAGCTTCTCCGCCAGTTCTTGAAGGCTCTTGGGGTGCATCCCCAAGCTTTAAGATGCAATAACAATCAACAAGTAAGCAAGAAGAAGGGTGTATTTCAGTTGTATTTTTGTATCTTCTTCTTGTGTGAGTGTTGTAAGTGTTGTGTGTGTTTGTACGAGGCTTCTCCGCCTCCAGCTGCGACCGAGAAAGAGTTGTTTACTAGTGGAGAGTGCTCGAGTGTGTGGATCCTTGGATTAGTCACCTCTTCTTGAGGTGGATACTAAGTAAATCTGAGTATTAACGTTATGGTTGTTTTTGTCTTTGTATTCCACTGCAC
The DNA here is from genome assembly GCF_018446385.1 of Zingiber officinale. NCBI lineage: Eukaryota > Viridiplantae > Streptophyta > Magnoliopsida > Zingiberales > Zingiberaceae > Zingiber > Zingiber officinale. Next base: position 150,786,874 of record NC_055988.1, read on the forward strand.
ATCATCAAGACGAAGCAAACGACGCAAGGAGCATGACGAAACGCTATTCACCCCCTCTAGCGGACATATCGGTCCCAACAAAATCTCCATTTCAATTCATTTTCTCCGATTCAACTTCATGCTCTTCTTGTGATGAGTGTGGTGACCACTGACTTACTGAAACAGATGGTAGTGTTCGAGATTTTTTGTCGTTGATAGATAGATCAATAGTAGTTATTCTTAGGGGTGATTGCGCATCGGGTTGGTTCGATTATTAGGATAAAAAACTATCCGGCCCTACTAGATTAGATAATATAATATCAGGACCTACATCCGGCGGTTATTATATATCAGATATCCGATGGGTTATCAATTATTTGAATATCCGACCCTGTATTCAATGAAATATAAAATATAAATATAAAACAACAAAAAAATAAAATATTTTAAAATGATAATAGACATTATTCATTACTCGTTGTAGCAGCTAATCGTCAGTAGCTACTATAACGTGTAGCAGCTTATCGATAGTAACTACTACAACGTGTAGCAACTTATTGACAGTAGTTGCTACAAGTAGGGGTGATCGCGGATCGGGTTGATTCAGTTATTGGGATAAAAAACTATCCGACCCTACTAGATCGGATAATGTAATATCAGGACCCTACATCCGGCCCGATATCAGGCGGATTTTTTTTTTCAGTTCGATTCGGGTTGGTATAAACTGGTTGGTCGGTTTGGCGGATTGACTGCTCACCTCTAGTCCTTCTTGATTCATTCGAAAGTATGACTGCTGGTTGAGTAGGAGAAAATATGTAAGAATAAGACATCCCAAGTTGGTTACTCATGACTGACTAATTTTAGAGTTGATACGTACCAAAACTTTGGGAATTTGGAGGATATTATGGAATATATGAAATATTTAAAAAATTTGGAGGGTATTATGTGAGAGAAAGAAAATATGAGGATATTAGATATTTAGAGAAATGCAAGTATAAATGAAAGGAAGAAATAATAAATAGAGAGCAAAGATAACGATGAGAAGAATGAAACAAATGAAATCGATCGTTTATTTATAGATTTTTTTAAAAATTAAAAAAAATAAATTTTAACAGTTGAACAACGACTAAAAATTAACCATTGTTCAAGACATTGACTAAAAATTAGCCATTGTTCGACAACAGACAACGGTTAATTTTTATTAGTCGTATATTCTCTATTTATTTTTTTTACAAATATCAAAGTAACCATAGAGCCGTTTTTTAAATTAAACCGAAAAACCTTCCTCCACTGAGGGAGATTTTTCCGCCTTGCCAGCTTACAGGAGTTTTTAGTATGGATGCTCTTAATTACAAACAAAAAGAATTCTTGTTTTTTTTCTTCTTAAAACTAGGTAATGCCTGGAAAGTTTATATTCAAAGACAGTAGTTTTCATTTGCTTTCGAGAGAACTTCTTGGAGGTTATAGAACAATCAGCATCATTGTCCACCAAATTGGATGACCGCTTGTTGCTCCGGAGTATTCAATTAGTTCCTTTTCTGAGACAGTAAATTAATAATCTATTTATCTATTTTCATGAGTATAAAAAAGAACACGTATCAAGAAACTCTTTCTATGAATCTTTTCACTTAACCTGAACAACAAGAATCTTAAGATCTCTTCCTGCATAAATTTACAAACTGAAACAATTTCTAGCAGCATTAGATTTCAGGAAAAGAACACTTGATCAGATATTTAACAGCAAGATAGTCTCTTTTCCCTTGTTCCACCTTCCAAGGAAAGGAAGAACAACATGGAGAGGGCAGACCAAACAATAAAAAAAACACAGAAGAAAATGCCTGCAAAATCAATGCAATCTGTTAACATGACACCCCTTATGTACATTTGCTGCAAAAGCTTCATAATTCTGAACTTTGTTTGTCATCAAAGAAAATCAATTAAGTTGAGCATACAAGTAATACCAAGGCTTGTAATAGCTGCTCTTTTTTCCTAACTCCTAAAAACCACTAACTGAGACTAAGCTAGTAAAAACGATAGCAGGCTTCTGCTTATTTGAGTAGACGATAGCAATGCAAAACATGAAATTGGCACCTTCTTCTTGCTCAGTTGGCACGCACTGTTGCTATCGATCAGTTGGAGGAAATGGATATCTCGGTTGCTGGATGTTCATTGGCTGGATGTTCAATGGTGCAACAGGAACATCAGTATCGGCAAGAGGAAGATTAACTGGGGCAGCACCTACTGGTGGAATGAAAGGCACCATCCCATTTACTGACTGTGTTCGAGTGGATCCGTACCTGGCAATGCCATGAGAGCCAGCCGATGAGTCTCCACCGCTCGCAATGGTGATATCGTGGATGCTTGTCCTTCGCCGTTCTTTGTTCGTCGAATTCAACCGATTGAAGAACTTCTGTGCGTGGCTTGCAACTTGTGTGGGAGTCCTGGATATGACAAAGTTGCGCGAAATGCTCCTCCAATCTCCTTTGCCAAAAGTTTCGAGTCCAAGAAGAAACAATCTGCAGGACATACGATAAAAGAAGCTATCGCTTAACCTCTTCATTGATGGAAAGATTTGAGTAGGAATTCACCTGTGCTCCTCCTCAGTCCATGTGATTCCTTTCCGGCGTTCTTGATCTTTAAATGCTCTGCGACGACGAATCCAAGAATCGCCATGCGACTGCCCCACATGTTGGTCCGGCGAATATGGGTAGCAAGGGAGAGGAACCAGGCCAGCTTCAATATTCTGGACGTCGTGTAGTAAAAGCTGATAGTGGTGTATCAACTCATTGTTGGTTTTGCCAGGCACAGCCATGGCAATTCTCTTCAACTGGTCGCTGCAACCCTCGGGCAAAGTCGCCAAGGCATTCTCAAATGCCTTATCCTGCTCCCTAGTCCATGAAAGACTATATCTTTCATTTTCGGCCATAATCGTCGCTGACTTTCGAATTTAATGCATCAATAACATCAATAAGAACACAGAGGGAAACGAAGAAGACGAAGAAGATGCATTCAGATGAACAACTAATACCAGTACAAACTACATAGAGTAATCAATCTGTTCTTGCGTACCAGAAAACTGCGATTGCGGCGGAGAGAGAGAGAGAGAGAGAGGCGATTGTCTGGAAGCCTCGGTGAAGAAGGACAAAACCCAACGGTGGAGAGTTCCTTCGCGTCTTATGGGAGAGCGCGTCTTATGGGAGAGCGCTAGTTGTCGCCGAAAAGGAGAAAAACCCTATTTTTAATACTCCAATCCCTCCCCCCAACCGGTTCGGCCGGCTTGAACCGCAAATATTTTCTTTTTAGGAAAAAAAACAAACCCTACACCGATTCCAGAAAGCACTCAAGACTCGGTCTTGGAACAAGCAACAAAAGCAATCAGCGATTTGAATATACTCCAAATCTTGCTCACTGAATCACTGCGATTCATTGAAACCGAGGCCGCGGCCTAGGCCATGGCTTTGTCCATAGCTTTTTGTCTCTTCCCTTTGCTTTAGGGGATTCGCATAGGAATTGAATCACTGTCCGCCATTGCCGCGGCTTGAGCAAAGGACAAAGAGGAATTCCATCTTCTGCCAAAAACCATAATTCAGTGATCTCGGAAGAACTCGTGATGTATCTACAATGTTCATTGCGATTGATTCGAAGACGTTCTGAAAGTAGTGTTTAGCACGTGTTTGGTCCGAAGCCCACGAAGCCGTTTGCGGCGTCGAAGGTGATCTGGATTCCCTCCTGCTGTATGTTTCCCATGATCGACAGCCCCGACGTCGACGGCGCGAAGGCGAAGCAGAACCTCCCGGCGTCGTCCACTGGGATCAGGAAGTTCCGCGCCGGCAGCGTCAGTATCGCCCCCCCGGCGAAGTAGAAGGACACGGTCGGGACCCGCACGCTCTCGTACCCGCTCAGGTCGTAGCACGTGTCGAAGATTGAGGTCGCCGGCGCCCGTGGTAGCCCCGCCGTGGCGCTGGCGAAGGCGTCCCGCAGCGCGGCGTAGGCCGTGGGCGGCAGGCGGGTGACTGCTGTTCCGGTGTCCATCACGACCCCGCCCTCGCCCTCTTCGGAGAGACGGAAGACGTCCTCCCGCACAGGCAGCCGCCAGCCGCCGACGCCGAGGCCGAGGAGGCGAACGTAGTAGAAGCTCGGCGCTCGGAGGTTGCGGGTTAGGGGGACCCAAACGGCCCCCACCGGCACGGCTGACGTCCGGCCGAAGATTAATGACCCGCCGGCGGCGGCGCCGCCGCCACGGCTGGCGAGGCAGTAGCTGAAGGCGCCGCCAGCCTGGCCGCCGAGCTGGCCGACGAAGGACATCGGCCCCCAGCCAAGCCCCAGCAAGCCGGCGGCGCCGACGAAGAGGCCGCGGTTACTGTGGCCACACCCGATGGCCACGTCACGCACCGCGACGTTGCCGAACGTCAGCGTCTCCAGGGCGAGGGTGCCCCTCGTGTAGGACCCGTCGCTGTAGGACACCTCATAGCGGCAGTCGCCGGCGTAGCAGCCGGATTCACCGGAGACGAGGAAGCCGCAGATGGGGGAGCCGCAGGCGACCCTCGCGAAGGAGGCTGACTCTGCCGGGTCGAACACCGGGTCGGACTGAGCGTAGCATTGCGCGCAGGGGCGGCATTGGATCCACACGATGTCGCTGCCGGAGTCGACCACCATGTACTGGTCCCGTGGCGGGACGCCGACGCCGACCCGGACAAAAAACTCGCCGCTCCCCTGCTCAAGACCGGAGACCACCTCCGAGCCGAAGTCGTCAACATGGTATCCTCCGAGACGTCGATAGAGGAAGGCAAGGCGGTGGGCGTCTCGTTGCAAGCGGTGGTCTAGGCGGTGGCGCCGATCAGAGAAGTTGCGGCCGGAGATCGCGTCTCGGTGAAGCAAGTCCAGCGAAAGCTTACCGTTGTTGGCCGGGTTGGGAAGGCGGTGGTGGTGCCCGGCGGCGGCGAGGTCTCGGAGATGAACGAGATGGAATTCAGTGGCGCCGGCGATGAAGAGACCCAAGTGAAGTAATACTAAAAACAGAGGCGTAGCAGAGGACGCGACCATGGCTGTGCTCAGTGGCGCAGTGAAGACAGAAACAGAGGCAGAAGCTGAATTTATTATTGCTGGCGTGCTTCTGTAACCTAATATTTCTGCACGACTTCCATTTAAAATAATCTTTCGATCGAAATCCAACATTTGAACCATCGTTGTGGACTTGTAGCTTTCAGTGACCTACTTTTCAGCAAAAGACAGAGGGAGAACGAGCTCTTGGTTCGAAGCAGATTACAACTTGGATTGGAGATGGTAAAAGATGATCTTAACCTGAAAACAATGAATCACTAAATCAAATGAACTAATCGGTGGAGAAGGCGCCAAAGGAGTTGAAATATAAAAAGAGGGGACAGATTGAGCGAAGCAGAGGACCACTCTACAACCTACTTTGGATTCATGCTGAACTAGTGCACTTGCGTGTGTGTTTGTGCAAGGCCTTGTTCTTAATGGCTTCACACTCAGCATGCTCTAAACAGACAAAGCAATGCCATAAAGATGACGAAGAAACAGATTTTCTTCTGATTTATCGCTTAAAAGAAAGAACTTGCCTTTTTACCATTCCCTTCAAATGAGTGTTCCTTTTGTTTAAGTATTTTGCAGAGATGATGTAGCCATTAAAATAACTCGAGCTTTTAGGTAATTGAGTGACCTTCTTAGTTGAAAAGCCTAGCTAGTTCACAGATCAGTGAAGTGTATATGATGCATCCACTTGTTTTTCCTGTTCATCTTTTTGTTTGTCTAGAATTTGGTCAAAAAGTTGCAAGTTGAAAGTATGAGAAGTTGTTCAGAATGCAACAAGAAATCAACTGTTGAATTTTATTTCTCTGTTAGATTATTAGATGATGGACTTAACACACGATCTTTATCATTAAGAATTAAATCTAATATTTTTTGATTGGATGTGCTTACATGTTAGGTTATACACACACCATCTTTGTCATTAAGGATTAAACCCAATATATGTTTAATTATGAATTTGATTTAATGGACACGGAGTATGTGTGTAAAAACTAGTTAATCCATTTTTTATTATTATGAATTGGGCTGATAATGAAAATGAGTTCTAAGGTGATATATATGGTTGGGGTTCTGACCTCTAACTCTGAGAGCGTCCACCTCCCACTATGAATTGATAAGGTCAAAAAATATTCCTCTCATAGTGATAGGAGGTTTTTCGGTTTAATTAAAGAAGCGGCTTTATGATTATGGAGCCGTTCCTCAATTTTTTATATTAAAATATTTTTTTAATATTTATTTAAAAAAACATACAATGGCTAATAAAATTTGCCGTTGTAAGTCGTCGAACAACGGCTAAAAAGCTATTGCCTAACGGTTAAATTTAATTTTTTAAATTAAAAAAATTATAAATTTATGATCGATTTTATTTTTTTTCATTTATCTCATCGTTATCTTCGGTTTCTATTTCTTATTCCACAACGCTCTATTTCTTTTAACCATAAAAATATCTTGATTTATTCCAAATGACTGAAAATCTAGATTGATCCACACTCCATGAATTCTGGAGAAATGAATTGGCGAAAGATGCAGATGATATATTATCCTGTCCGATATCTGAGTCAGATGGACCGCCGGGTGAGGTGTGTTGGAGTGTATACTGAAAGCCTAAGCTTTGTAAACATTCATTATGAATAAAGAATCACATTTGGTCAAATTGTCTACATTTAATTGTAGTTGTTCAATTAATTTATATTATAGAAAACATAGTATGTGGTGTCACATGCAGAAGATAATGTTATCAGTACCTTATAAATTATAAACAGTAGCTCACGATCAAAATGGAAAGGAACAAACCATTAGAAGGTCGTAGTGTAATTAGGTATTAGTTTATCTTGACTATATAATTACACTAGTACACTCAGAGTGTATTGAGTAGGACCATTTGAGGTCGTTTATTTTATACTGACTTTATAAAGGAACAAAGACCTCAGTTATTATGGAAGTATGTGCTCTTAATCCTAATATAATAACAAGCACATATATTTGATATTTATTTCTTTAATTTATCAATGAGTGAGATTTAGTTCGATGAATCAATAAACCCGATAAGTTGGGAAATGATATCACTTATAGTGTGTGTTGTTGATTATAGAAGAAAACTGTGTCCTAGAGATACTAGGTTGATAATGTCCTCAAGAGGAGCTCATAAGGATTGTCATGTTAAACCCTGCAGGTGGACTTAGTCCGACATGATGATAAGGTTGAGTGGTACTACTCTTGGACTAAGATATTAATTAAATGAGTTGTCAGTAACTCACTTAATTAGTGGACATTCGATATCTTAAACACAGGGAGACTAACACACTCATAATAAGAAGGAGCCCAAAAATGTAATTTGGGATTGGTGCGGTAGTTCAATAATAGTTCTCTAGTGGAATGAATTATTATTGATAAAATTAAGTTGTGTGTTCGGGGCGAACACGGGATGCTTAATTTTATCGGGAGACCAAAACCAATTCCTCCTCTCGGTCCCTATCGTAGCCTCTTATTTATAGAGTACTATACCTACCTATACCCACCTTCTATACCCACCAATAGGGGGCCGGCCAAGCTAGCTTGGGAACCAAGCTAGGGCTGGCCTAGGTATAAATTGGGGTGGCCGACCCTAGCTTGAACCTAAGCTAGTGGGGGTCGGCCAAATTAAATTAAAAAAGAATTTTAATTTTAATTTTTATTATGTGGAAGAAATAATTTATTAAAGAGAATTAAAATTAAAATATCTCTCTTGTAAAAGATCTATAAAAGATTAAAGAAAGAGATTAGATCTCTTTCCTTATTTGTAGATTGGTGAGATATTTTATTTTCTCTTTAAAATTATCCACATGTTGATAAAATTAAAATTATAGAAATTTCTTTTTATCAAACATGAAGAGATTTTTAAAGAAAAATTTTAATTTTAAAATTTCCGGAAACAAATTAGGAAGTTTTAATTGTTGATTAAAACTTGTCTAATTTATCTCTTTTAATGTGGCCGTCCATTAGAGATTAATTGGGGAAATTTTATTTTATTTTTCTCAATTAAATCATGTCAAGGGAATTAAGAAAATTTTATTGTAATTAAATTTCCTAATTTGCCTAGGCCAAGGAATATAAAAGAAGGGGTGAGGGTGCCTTCATGAGATACAACCTCTATTATTTCTCTCCCTCTTTTATTCCTTGGAGTGGCCGGCCATCCTCTTCCTCTCTCCCTCTTTGTGGTGGCCGAAACTCTCAAAGGCTTGGAGCTCTTGTGGCGGCCGGATACTACTTGGAGAAGAAGAAGAAGAAGAAGGAGAGAAAGCTAGCATCTCTTGGAGCTTGGTTGGTGTTTTGTTCTTCATCCTTGGTTAAGCTTTTTGTGGCCGAACCTAGCTAGGAGGAGAAGAAGGTGGCTGGTGGTTTCTCATCTCGGAAGATCGTTGCCCACACAACGTCCGAGGTTAGAAGAGGAATACGGTAGAAGATCAAGAGGTTTTTCTACAATGTATAACTAGTAATTTTTCTTTCCGCATCATACTAATTATTTATGGAAATAATACCAAATACAAGAGGCTTACGATTCTAGAATTTCGAATATGTTTTTCGATGTTGTGTTCTTTTGTTTTTTTCTTTTCCTTGTGATTTGATTGTTCTTTTCGGTTAACCTAAAGTTATTTTAGGAAATTAAATATTAGATTTCTATAAAAGGTTTTGTCTAGTCGGTGGTGGTTGCTCCCATATCCAAGAAGGCCGTGTGCCTCGCCACGTCAGTACTGGGAACCAATTATGGAAATTAATATTTAATGGAATTAATAACTTAAGGTGATTTGGGTCGAACGTGTTAAGTTCCGCAGGAGATCCAAGTCAAAACCTAAAAGAACAAATAGATTAAGTTTTGGATCAAACGTGTTAAGTTCCGCAGGCGATCCAAAATTTAATTTAAAAGAACACATGGTAGCTAGAAAAAGGTTCAGATCTTTGTACAAAATTTTTGTACAGTGGAACCTCTAGGCTTTCCGAGTAGCAACCAACAAGGTGGATAGAATGTTGACCGAGTCACGATATCCCGGAGGAGGGTGTGCTGAGATGACTTCTATGTTGACCAAGTCTTCAAAAGTCTCCTGGTCAACGATACCTGCAGCCAGCGACCGGGTCACCCCGGTCTTTGGTACCCCGAGGCTCGAGGCAGATCCAACGAATATATGAGTGACAGGTGAATAATATAATAATGAGATAAATGAGGGACGAGTACGGAAAACGTACCCTGGCCCAAGGGGTGCCCTCGGATGGGACGCTGCTCGAGTTGTCGTGACCTGAAAGAGTAGGCAAAAGGGAGTCGGATGTGGAGCTGGGTCTGGCGGCACGGAGCCGAACGCGTTCTGGATTCGGAAGACGATACATGGACTGGGAAGCGAGATCAGCACGCAGGCCGGGACACGAGATCGGCACGCAGACCGGGACACGAGATCGGCACACAGGCCGAGACACAAGATCGGCACGCAGATCGAGCCACGAGCTCGACATGCAGGTCGGGACACGAGATCGGGACGCAGCCCGAAACACGAGAACGACACGCAGGCCGGGACACGACACACATATAGGAGCAGCGCTAAGGTGGAACACAATGTACAAGCCACATCGGCACAAGGTTGGAACACAATAACGACACACAGGCCGGGAACGCAACATTGGCACCTAGGTCAGAGGCATACAACGACGAGGAAGCTACACCGGATGAGTGTCCGAGTCTTAACGACAACACTAACCAGCCATAATGCGGAAGGGGCAACTGCCGCAGCGTGAAAGGCATGACTGTAGGGGGGTAGCCGGGGCGCCCCTAAGTGCTGAAGCGAGTCGAGATGGTCGGATATAGTGCTGAGAGGTGCAGACGACGAAGGAGACGAGGTGGGGAGTGGCACTTCGTTGCTGGATGCGCTGGTAGTTGCCAAGGAGGGAGGAAGAGGAGAAGAGGAGGCGGATCTGTGGCCAGCTTCGCGAGGAGAAGGAAGAAGGAAGAAAGGTGGGCGGCCTGTTCGGTGGCTGTGTCGCGAGGAGGAAGAGAACATGGGCCGGTCTCTCCCGCGGCAGCGTTGCGAGGGGGACGAGTCCAGCAGCGGCGTCGCGAGAAGAAGGAAGAAGAAGGGTGCGGTGCTGTAGCCGGCGTCGCGAGGAGAAGGAAGAGGAAGGTCCCATCTGGAGCCGAGTGAAAAGACCCCTATGCCCCTCCTCCCCCTTCTAATTTCTCCTCTACCCCTAAGATATATCCACATCACAAGCCTCCCCTTCAAGTATAGTTGAAGGAGGCGCAAGTTTGACTGACTAGATCAAGCCCAATGTAAAACAGAATTGCTATTGAACGCAAACTCATATCACTGGGCTTGTTTTATAACGTTGGACGAATGCTGCAAACGACGAGTGCCTGACAGAGCTACGAAAAGAATAAGTGCTGACCGAGCGACAAAAGAAATATCGAACGAGTGTCGAAAGAACGATCTGACGAATGTCGAGCTATATCGAGCAGACGATCGAGAGATGTTGAGTAAAACGATTGAGCGACAATAAATCACGATCGGGCCACCGAAAAAATATCGACCGAGCGATAGTAAATCATGATCGGGCATAGAGAGAATGATGAATGAGCAGAGCCGTGAGCGCTACAGAGAAAAATACTAATCTAGAGTCAATAAATCGCGATCGGGCAATAGAGAGAATGATGAATGAGCAGAGTCGTGAGCGCTATAGAGAAAAATACTGATCGAGCGTCAATAAATCGTGACCGGACAATAGAGAGAATGATGGACGAGCAGAGCTGTGAGCGCGACCGAGAAAAATACTGTCCGAGCATCAATAAATCGCGACCGAGTGATCGAGAATACTGGACGAGCAGAGCCGTGAGCGAGACCGAGAAAAATACTGATTGAGCGTCAATAAATCACGACCGGGCAATAGAGAGAATGATGGACGAGCAGAGCCATGAGCGCGACTGAGAAAAATACTGACCGAGTGTCAATAAATCATGATCGGGCAATAGAGAGAATGATGGACGAGCAGAGCCATGAGCGCGACTGAGAAAAATACTGACCGAGCGTCAATAAATCGCGACCGGGCAATAGAGAGAATGATGGACGAGCAGAGCTGTGAGCGCGACTGAGAAAATACCGACCGAGCAATAGTAAATCGCGACCGGGTGATCGAGAATGCTGAGCGATGCAAAGCGAACGATCGAGCAGATGGCCAAGCGACACTGATCGGTCAACTCGGAGAAGGCCGATCGGGTGATTGAACGAATGCCGAGCGGGCATAGAGCCTGTGCGCTGGATAGACACAGAGCCTATGAGATCAAATGAGAATGGGAGAAAAGACTCTGTGAACCAAAACGAGCGGCGATCTCGAAAGACTGAAAGCGATCCATAGCGGAGCTTGGGGATCGGGCATTAACTTGAGCGGAGCCTGTGGATGGAGCGCGAACGGGAGCCGAACAATCAGGCATTTATACGCATGCTAAGTGAGGAAAGCGGGTATCGACTGAATAAGAAAATGCGAGGTAAAGCGATGAGCGAGACGTGAGGGGCGAGTTCCGGGCAAAGCGGTGAGGCAAGAGCGATGAGTTCCGGGTAGAGAAACAATTGAGACATAAATGGTGAGTGTCCTGTAGAGAGGCAAGTGAGTCATAAACGATGAGTGCCGGACAGAGCGACGAATGAGCGATGAGCGCCGACTAAGCAACAACGGTGAGCGAAAATGCAAACTGAGAGTGCCGGGCAGGGTGACAAGTGAATCCAGTGTGATGAGCATTGGTCAGAGCGACAAGTGGGCAGTGAGTGCCGACCGAGCAACAACGGTGAGCAAAAATGTGAACTGAGAGTGTCGGGCAGGGCAACAAGTGAATCCAGTGTGATGAGTGCCGGTCAGAGCGACAAGTGGGCAGTAAGTGCCGACCGAGAGGTCGTTGGGCGTGAGAGCATGCTCACTTATAACTCGCACTGAGACGAAGTCTGGGACCTGACCTGCCGGTCGTTGGGCGTGAGAGCATGCTCACTTATAACTCGCACTAAGGCGAGAGTCTGAGACCTCAGACCCGACCTGCCGGTTGTTGGGCATGAGAGTATGCTCACTTATAACTCGCACTGAGGCAAGAGTCTAGAGGCGTGAGAGCATGCTCACTTATAACTCACACTGGGGCGAGAGTCTGGGACTCGACCTGCCGGTCGTTGGGCGTGAGAGCATGCTGTTACGTTCCGCAAGTGTACGAAAATGTCGCAAGTAATATAAAAGATTATCGTATCCACATGGACTGGAATAAGCACTAGAAATATCTCAAAGCGAATTAGCTAAACAACTAATCAATTGGTTTCAAATGCTAAGGATGAAAAACAAATCTAAAATGAAAGATTAACAAACAAGAGTTTGGGGTTTGAGTTATGATAAAGGGAGGTTCTAGGAGTTTTGGTTTCTTTGTAAGATCTCTTGAATGTATATGGTTTACCAATTCTTATTTCTCAATTGTCTAATATTTGTAGAAGGTTGCCGGTTCTCTCTTACAATAGATAACCGGCTTAGGACTGAAAAATGTACCTAAATGTGATCAATTAGATATGAACCTATGTTGTCCTTACACAGGATTGCACCTATTACTATGCTTCCCTCGGATATCAACATAGAAGTTCATAGCTTCTTAACCTATAAAGATACAAGGATTGAATCATAAAATCTATCCTACCCTCTTGAATATTCTTATTTCCCCTTCAAGGTTATCCCTCAAACGTCCTTACACGGGCTTGCACCTGTCACGTGGATCCCTCAGAAAATCGAGTGAGAGTTAATCTCTACAAAGTCTATAAGATATCCAAACAATCAATCAAGAATGAGAATTAAGCCCTAATCACAATGAATCATTCAAGATCCAATCGATACAAACTAGGCAACATCATAGAAACAAAGAAATGGCAAATCCACAAGAGTTTACATCAATTTATCTCACAAATACTCCCTCCATCCTAGAACAAAAAGATCTACTCCATAAAACGAAGAAAGAAAACCAAAGATAAGAAGATTACAAGCATTTCTTCAATCCCGATCCAAGAAGAGGAGAGAAAGAAAACTTATCTACAATATAGCTCCATCTTCGGATCCAATCCTCGCTCTCGGAGTCGAATTCGCCAAGATCTCATTTTAGATCGCCCAAAAATCCTCCCAAGAATGGGAGGAATCCACCAAATCTTGCTTTCTCCCAAAGGGGAGAAGATCCCCTTTCAAATCTTCAAAGAGGCTTTAAATAGAGGGGGGCTTTTGGGCGCCACACGACCCCGAGGCATGGCCGTGTGAGGTTCACACGGCCAGAGCCTTTCCCCTCTCTACCATCCATACACGGCCGTGTGGTGTACACGGCCGTGGACAACTCCCATCAAGACCTCCAAGCACGGTCGTGTAGATCCACACGGCCTGGACTGCCCCAGCTTCTGGAAACCTGGCACGACCGTGTGGTGCACACGACCAAAACACTTTTAAGCGCTGGGAACTTGTACAGCTGTGTGATGCACACGGCCAGGGCCTTCTTGGTCTCTAGAAACCTTACACGGCCATGTAGATCCACACGACCATGTAAGGATTGAACTCTGATTTGCTTCAAAACTTGGCACGGCCGTGTGAGGTTCACACGGCCAGGCCAAGTTCGTTGTATGTTTCTCCTGGTTGACCACACGGCCAGAGCACTCCACCCAGGCAGAGCCGTGTGTAGCACACAGCCAAGTGCTTTCTCCAATGCTTAGCTCATAAGTTTGTCCAAGAATGTAGAATCTTCACCAAATTCGACTCCTGTATACAAAAAATACACAAAAAGCAGATCTCCGAACAAAAAGAGTAAATATGCTAAAAGAAAAGTTGGAAGTATAAAAATGCATAGATCAAGCAAGCTCAAAGTATGTAAATGTGCGTCAAAACATGCATAAAAGTATATAAAATCTACGCACATCACATGCTCACTTATAAATCGCACTGAGACGAGAGTCTAGAGGCGTGAGAGCATGCTCACTTATAACTCGCACTAGGGCGAGAGTCTGGGACTCGACCTGTCGGTCGTTGGGTGTGAGAGCATGCTCACTTATAACTCGCACTGAGACGAGAGTCTGGGACACGACCTGTCGGTCGTTGGGTGTGAGAGTCTGCTCACTTATAACTCGCACTGGGGTGAGAATCTGGAAGTCTGAGTAGGACTTGATCTGGAGACCTGACCAGGGAACAATCTGAAGGCCTGACCAAGAAGCATTCTGGGGGCCTAATCAGGAATTGATCTGGAGGTCTGACCAAGAAGAAATCTGGAAGCCTGACCAGGAAACAATCTGAATGGCTGACCAAGAAGCATTTTGGAGGCCTAATCAGGAATTGATCTGGAGGTCTGACCAAGAACTGATCTGGAGGTCTGACTAAGAACTGATCTGGAGGTCTGACCCAGGCTTGATCTGGAAGTCTGACCAAGACTTGATCTGGAGACCTGACCAGGAATTAGTCTGGAAGCTCGACCGAGAGTTGGTCTGGAAGGTCGACCAAGAGATCGTTAGCGATTCTCCGATCCGAGACCGGTGGTGATACTCTGGTCCGAGACTAGTGACGATAACTCGACCCTGACCGAGGGATGATAAGCCTTAAAATCCATAGAAGCGATGCCCATAGCAATATGAGAGGACAGAGCCTTTATCATACCTGATGGCGAAGTGATGTCAACCGGCTGACTCGAATCCCAAAGGCCCGTACAGCTAGTAAGAGAAATAGTGTCTATCCCTTGACTCCCAAATGTCCACGGAGTTAGGGAGAAGAATAATCTGAGCCCCGACCGTCAAAGGGAGTGAAGCCCATAGCCATATAAGGGAGCAGAGTCCGTAGCAATAGAAGCAGAGCACCGCGGGTAAAGGGAGTAGAGCCTGTAGACTTAAAAAACACGTAAAATAGGTGGAGAATACAAAGTATATAGTAATAATAGAGTGAAGTACATATAGCAGTAAAAGAATGCAGAACCCCATGGCGAAGGGTGTAGAGCCTGTAGCAGTAAGAGGATACAAACCCTCATGGTGAAGGGTGCAGAGCTTGTAGCAGTAAGAGGATGCAGACCCTCATGGTGAAGGGTGCAGAGCCTGTAGTACACCTGATCAGGAAGCTAGGCCCTTGGTCCCTGATTGGAGAGTAAGGCTCCTAGCCTGTAATAAAAAAGTGAGGCCCCTAGATCCTGATCGGGAAGTCGTACTGCGAGTCAATGATCGGGGAGCTGTGTCCCTAGTGTAAAAGCGGGGAGCTGTGCCCCTAGTGTATGAGTGGGGAGCTGGGCCCCTAGTGTCCGATAAAAAATCGAAGGCCCTAGTCTTTGATCAAGTACTAGGCTCTTACTCTCTTATCAGGGAGCTATAGCAGTTCCTATAACAGTAAAAAGGGAGCAAAGCTGGTAACGTACATGATCGGAGAGCCGTGCCAACTGGTTAAGGGTTTGTCTCGGTCCCTTGACTCCCGAATACCCATGGAGTCAGGAAAAAAACATAATTGAAAAACTAACTTGGCGGCCAACTGAAGTTCCACTCGATCCCTCGACTCCCGAATACCAGTGGAGTGAGGGTAGAAGGTAATATGTTCATCGGGATCCTCCGGAACTGTGATAATTGCAGAGAACCTCCCGACGTCGTCCATCTTCACATTCCAGAACAGGTGGAGAAGGTTCTCACAGACGACGCCAAATTTATCCTGTTCAGAATATTGACCGAGTCGCGATGTCCCGGAGGAGGGTATGCTGAGATGACTTCTATGTTGACCAAGTCTTCAAAAGTCTCCTAGTCAACGATACCTGTAGCCTGCGACTGGGTCGCCCCGGTCTCTGGTACCCCGAGGTTTAAGGCAGATCCAACGAATATATGAGTGACAGGTGAATAATATAATAATGAAATAAATGAGGGATGAGTACGGAAAACATACCCTGGCCCAGGGGGGCGCTCTCGGATGGGACGCTGCTCGAGTTGTCGTGACCTGAAAGAGCAGGCAAAAGGGAGTCGGATGTGGAACTGGGTCTGGCATCATGGAGCCGAATGCGGCCTGGATCCGGAAGACGATACACGGACTGGGAAGCGAGATCGGCACGCAGGTCGGGACACGAGATCGGGACACGAGATCAGCATGTAGATTAGGACACGAGATTGGCACACATGCCGAGACACAAGATTGGCACGTAGGCCGAGACATGACACACAGATAAGAGCAACGCTAAGGTGGAACACAATGTACAAGCCACATCGGCACAAGGTTGGAACACAATAACGACACACATGCCGGGAACACAACATTGGCACCCAGGTCAGAGGCATACAACGACGAGGAAGCTACACCGGATGAGCGTCCGAGTCTTAACGACAACACCAACTAGCCATAATGCGGAAGGGGCAACTACTGCGGCATGAAAGGCACGGTTGTAGGGGGGTAGCTGGGGCGCCCCTAAATGCTGAAACAAGTCGAGATGGTCAGATATGGTGCTGAGAGGTGCAGACGACGAAGGAGACGAGGTGGGGAGCGGCGCTTCGTTGCTAGATGCGTTGGTAGTTGCCAAGGAGGGAGGAAGAGGAGAAGAGGAGGCGGATTTGTGGCCGACTTCGCGAGGAGAAGGAAGAAGGAAGAAAGGTGGGCGGCTTGTCCGGTGGCTGTGTCGCGAGGAGGAAGAGAACAGGGGTCGGTCTCTCCCGCGGTAGCGTCGCGAGGGGGAGGAGTCCAGCAGCGACGTCGCAAGAAGAAGGAAGAAGAAGGGTGCGGTGCTGTAGCCGGCGTCGCGAGGAGAAGGAAGAGGAAGGTCCCGTCTGGAGCCGACGGTGAGGTCTTGAAACGAAGAGGAGCTCCTTCTCTCTGTGGCGACGGCCACGGTAAAACCCTGAAGAGAAAAAACCCCCCCATGAACAGTGCCCTCTTTCCCCTTTAATGCCCTACATAGTGAAAAGACCCCTATGCTCTTCCCCCCCTTCTAATTTCTCCTCTACCCCTAGGATATATCCACATCAATATAGATGAATAAAGAATGCTCCGGCTATATGAGTAGCGACAAATCGTACGTCAAAGAGCTCAAAGTTCTTCCGCTAGAATACAGAGGAGAAGGTATTTGAATCAGGATTGTGAAGTTTCAACGATTTCTTCTCTGATGATTCAATATATCCTGATGATATATTACGACATCAATTCCGAATGCAAAAAGAGTTATTCTTTCGTATAGTCGATGCTCTGAAAAATTATTCAGAATATTTTCAATGGAAGGTCGATGCAACGAGGAAAAAAAGTTTGTCGGCACTTCAGAAATGCACAGTGACTATCCATGAATTGACATATGGAGCCCTATTGATCATTATGATGAGTACCTACGGATTGCTGAAACAACTGTCATCTAATGTTTATTCAACTTCTATCGATGTGTAATTGAAGTATTCGGAGCCCAATACTTGAGAAAACCTAATGCTACTGATATCCAACACTTGTTTGAAATGCATGAACAGAGACATAGCTTCCCTGGCATGTTGGGTAGTCTTGATTGTATACATTAAAAATGGGAAAAATTACCTTGTCATTTAGAAATGCTAGTTTACCCGGGGAGATCATGACACCCCAACAATTGTGCTTAAAATCGTTGCATCTTCGAACTTGTGGATATGACATACCTTTTTTGGGATTGTAGGGTCACGTAATGATATCAATGTGGTTAATCACCTTTATTTAACAATGTCTTACAAGTAAATGCACCGAGGTTAATTTTACGATTAACAATACACAATATACAAAAGAATACTATCTAACCGATGTGATCTATCCAGAATGAGTTACTTTCATCAAGAGTTTTCCGTGTTCCCAGGATCCCAAGAGAAAAATATTTAAGGAACGACAGGAGGCCACGAAAAAGGATGTCGAGAGGGAATTTGGGATGCTTCAATCACGATGGGCAATGATAAGAGATCCAGGATGATTTTGGTACAAGGATAATTTGTAGGGCATCATGTATCCTTGTATTATTTTGTACAACATGATTATTGAGAATGAGGGAGATGCAGTAGTCAATTGGTCGGACGATGAAAGAGATCCTCTATTACAAATATTTCAAGACTCCACCCAAGAATTTCAAGAATACATCCGAAAAAATAATGAGCTACGTGATAATCAACTACATCATCAATTCGAGCTGACTTGATTGAGTATATCTAAACACACTACAATTGTAATAAGCGGAAAATAATTTATTAAAAAATACATAAATATTACAATACATATAAGAAATAAAAAATATATATAATAAAAAGTGTGAGACCCATGCAGGAGTTGTTGAGAGATTTTTTGATAGTGTAGAGATATGTGAGATTTTTTACTTTTGACGTAGTGTGGATGTGATAATGAAGGAGCTCTCCAAGAGCTCCAACCATTGTGGATGGAAGATAACCCTTGTTGAGGTTTCTTTTTGGTGACCATCAGGTTGATCTAAAGACATTGAGAAGATGACAATGAACATTAATTCAAAATGGCCCCACCAAAGTTTTTTATGATGATTTTTTTTCTTGACCATGTAATTGATCCTATTGTATATTGTAATATGATTTTTCCTTAAATCGGAGAAGATGGTGTGCTATCTAGGTGACATCAAGGTTGATTGTGGGAAGACTCCTAGCAAGAAGAACTTGGTGCAGCGATCAAGCCTGTGTATCAAATATTGAGAATTCTTAAGAAGTGAACCTCATCCTGTTTGAATTTTCAGTGTAGGAGAACGGGACATTGAATGTAGAATGTAGAGCTGTCATTGTTACCTGAGAAATTGCATTTCTTTTTTTCCTTTTGAATTGATGTGCTTCTAAGATGTAGACATGTTATTTACATTATTGATCATGCAGTTATAGTTTCCTTAAGCTCATTTTCTCTTTTGGTCCTCCATATTATAAATTAATTATGTTCAATATACTTAAGAAAAAAATTGATGGAATAGTTAGGCTGGAAGGATAAGAAATTCCTTTAGGTTTTGAATATCTTGGATCAATTATTTAACAAGAATGGAATATTCAATGCAAGTTCACTTGCCGGTGATGTTATCTTGCATACAGTTCAATGCAATAGGAAATGAATCAATTAGATTTAAATATTGCCGGTGATGTTGTCTTGCATAGAGTTCAATGCAAGGATGAGATAAGGTTCATGCAGCCACTCCCAAATAGTTGGGATAAATATAATTGATTGATGATGGTGATAGGGATATCCATGCCTTTCGGCAATCTTATGAGATATGTGAATTGCCATATCTAATTATTTTAGGAGCTACAAACAATGAAAATATCTTCCTAGGAAAATAAGTGAAAAAAACTCTGTTTCTCAGTTCTTTCAAGGGTCAAACTGATCAGGCTTTTACTTATTTACTTACCATTAGAAGGGCTATTAAAAAGTTTGCTTGTGGTCTTCTTACACACATGATGAAATATTAGTGTGATTAATTATGTTCTTACCATTGTTTACCTCTTGCAGATCTTGTTTGGCATTCTTTATATAATAAACCTGGCGGTTATTTTCTTCATCTATATAAAATCAGATGTGGTATGAAAACTCTTGAGAGTTTATTACAAGAAGTTACTTATGTCTTTGTTACCTCTCTGTTGTTTTTGTCCATGTGCTTCATATTACAATTTTGATATGTTTGTGGTTTATTCACTGAAATTCAATTTGGCTGTCTCATACGATATGCATTTTTTACCTCACTTATGTAGCTGAACTACTAGATCTTTTTTCTGTGCGTCAGCATATTTATGTTATTTCATTTCTTAGTCTTAGTGTATGAATGTCTTCTATGCTGGGTGATGTCTCTAACTAAACCTTTTTTCTTATTTAGAATCTTAAGGCAAAACTTGGTCTTCATTTTACTGGTTTTGTTTCTGTTGTTGTTTTAACTGGTAGCACAAATTGTCTTGCATACTCCATGAGAGTAATAGCATTATATTTCTTGTTTTTCATTGAAATTTATGACACAAGCTAGATTGGGACATCTTTGCTAGCATTTATGTATCATTGTCAGTACTGGTTAGTGGAAAATATGTATCAAATATATAAAATAAATCACAGTTATATTATATAGAAATCATTGTTGATTGATCCTTGAAAAAAATTTAGATCAGATGAATGCAAAGGATAATTATTAAACTGGATTTTATGCATCATAAAATAAGTTCCTCACATCTGACTGTTTTACATGCATTTCCGTCTCTATGATTATTTTCTATGCCACCTTTGATCTTTGAATATTTTGACAGCTTCCATGGTGGGCTTTCAGTCTCCTTTGTTTGTCAAAGAGGGTGCATTCCATTTTTGTTCTTCGTCTGTTTAATGACTGTTTTGCAATGACTTTGCTTCATGCTTCTCTAGCTTTGGTTCTATGTCAAAAATGGCATATGGCTTTGATTATTTACAGGTACACACTTTTTTTATCTGTCAAATATCATAAGCAATAGTAAATGAGGTTTATGACTATGATGGTTGATGTCTATTTGTGTTTTGATCTTTCACATTTGCCTTTTGTCTCTGTAGTGGAGCTGTGGCAATTAAGATGAATGTTCTTCTTTATGCACCACCTCTGTTTCTGCTCATGTTGAAGGTATACAAATATGCTCCTGAAGATCCATTTATTAGATACTTTGGTTCATCTGTAATCTGTTGATGCTTATTGATAGTTTTCTGTTGTTAATTTGAGTATCATGCTGTAGGCTCTTGATATTAAGGGCGTCTTTTCTACCTTGTTTGGTGCTGCACTAGTGCAGGTATCAGTCTATGAATCTACATGTTTTTCTTTACCATATCCTTCAAAGTGTAAATTTCTTGTTCTACTTCTACACATTTTAAAAATTTGGATTATTACAATCTACTTAATATTGGAATCTCTTCCATAAAATATTTTTTCTTATTCTTTTCATGTTGCTCTTTCCTGTACTGGTATTCTTGAATTGGCTTTAATTCATCCATATCAGGTTTCACTTTTTAGTGAAATTTTATATTTCCGAATTTGTCTCTCTCCTTGAAAGGTCCTTTACAGTTTACCCACTAAGGAAATTTGGCCATTAGTATTCTGTTTACTGTTTGAATGAACTGAATTGTCACATTTGACATGTACCTGGTACTAAGTTACTCACTGCAGTTTAAGATTTTATGCTCTCTTCTTCATATAAAGTTACTTTGATGCAATATCTAAATCTGTAAAGAAAGGGAGCTAAGAATTTGTTTCTCATCTTCCATTTTCTATGTAGATGTTAATCCTTGCGAAAACTGAAATTTTCTCACTATTTCTTTTGTCATTTACCCATTAAATTACAAAACCTTTATTGTTTTAAGCCCTGATATATATTACTCTGTTTACTTGATTTGTATTCCAGTTGTATAAGCCTAAGGTAGAAGTTGATAAGTCAATTTCACTCAAGTTGTGCTTGTTTCAGATGATATTGCGTATTTATATTATATAGTTGTGGCAAACTAGGCCTAGAACTGAACTAAATGGATATGTTAGGTCCAAATCGCATCTTAACTATGATAACTCATCACCTTGCTGGTTAATTTTCTGGCATCATGTGAGTTTTCTTTCCAAGTTCATGTCGAAAGATGCCTGCTTGTTGATAGAGGAGAAAGATAACCAATCTACTACAAAGAAACAATTTTTTCATTGAGATCATTTTCAGAGTGATGAATTAGTTATTTACTTATTTATTAATAGCTATTCAGTTCTATTTGAATTCTTTTTTCCAATAAGAGTCTGCCCATATATGACCTTAGTTGTATAGTGATAATTTTGTGATATTGGTGTAATTACTTTGACTTAAACCAGCCTTTGATGTTCCTTATAGTGCTATCACCTCAACAATGCTTAGTTTTCTAGATTTATCTATACTTATTTATTATTTTATGCCTTCATCTCTTTATAAAATAATAATTTGATCACTTGAACTCTGGTTTTTAAGAGTTTGATGCTCTTTCAACTCAATGCTTAGCAAACCACTTATGGATTTACATTTCCCTTCTTAACAATTAAATGGTGAATTTGCAGATCATATTGGGCTTACCTTTCTTGCTGACATATCCAGTTGAGTACTTATCAAGAGCCTTTAACCTTGGACGTGTCTTCATTCATTTCTGGTGCATATTCAATCTTGACAACCTTAGATATTTCCAGTATAATTGATTGTCCTAAAAAATAAATTTATACTTTCTTTATAACATATTCCATTGCTAAGTTACAACTTGTAGAAGCCAAGACACCACCTTAGTAGACGAATACAGGCAACATAAACACTACATAGTTTAAAATTGTATAATTTCGCCATTAGCCCAAAAATTGATATAAAATTTTAAAAATTTTACACTACCCTCATAATCATAGATTTTTAATTATTTTTTAATTATATTTTACCCTTACATATTTTCACATAAAATTGTACTTTACATTTCATTTATATCTCTTAATGCTAAATTATTTAATGATAACAAATGATTATTTAAGATAAGGATAATCATTTTATTTAATTAATATAATTTTGGGTGTTGATAATTGGTTAATTTCTTTGGTACTATTAATTTGTTGTTTTTTGTATATTTATATAATAATGGAGTTAGGCAAGATTTTCTATCGTTTACATTAGTTTTACTATGAAAATGAATATTTTAAATCAAATATTTTTTATTTTTATTTTAAAAAATAGTGTAGAAAGTGAATGTTTGTTTGCCAAATAAGATTTTATAATTTTCATCTCTTTCAAAACGTTTTTGTTTGATATAGCAAACCAATGTTCATTTTTGTACATGCTGATATTAGGTCCCAATTATGTTAGGTTGGTAATGAATATTTTCTTGTCCTGGAGATTACATACTGTATGTGCTGATATCCTATCTGTGGAGATTATTTCAGGCTCCTACATCTTAATCACTAGTCTCTTCCAAGACATAGGAAAAAATGCTTTTAATGTTTGTACTTGTCGCGTGTGTTTCAGGATATTGATGGGGTTAGATACACATAATTCTCATAGCATGATTTTTTCAGGTCTGTTAATTTCAAGTTTGTTCCAGAACAGATATTTGTATCAAAGGAGTTTTCCATTGCTCTGTTGGTTCTTCATCTCATGTTGCTTGCAATTTTGCACAGTTTAGGTGGTCCAAGTGAGTGCTTAAATCTTTGTTCCTTCTTCTTTCATTCAGATCTTCTTATATCTGTTTGCCGATGTACTAATATGCATCCTTTCTCTAACAAGACTGAAACATTTTAATCTGAAATTAACTGTTACTTTCTGAGAATATCTAAAGTGCAGGAAGGATCATTTTACAAAATGTTTTGCTTATAACATCTACAAATTACATTATCTATAGTTGCTCAGAGTTGCAACATTTATCATTGGCAGGAGCGAAGGGCTTTTTATTCTCTTGAAGGCCAAAGTCAGTGATGCCTTATCATTATCTATTCGACGATTTCATTCCTATGAACCAAGAACCAAAACTCTTAACAAATCATGTATGCTTTAAATTTTTACCTAGTATTTTACCTTCTGTTTCCTTTGACTGAACATGCAAGTGGGCTGACATCCATGCAGATGTTGCTTCTGTTATGTTTACGGGGAACTTCATTGGCATAGTATGTGCTCGGTCCCTTCATTACCAGTTCTACTCATGGTGAGTCATTTTCAACCTATAATCTCTGCAACAAATACACAACCCAAGTATTTGCTGAGTCAAACAAATACTACTAAATTCTTACTCTAAGAAGAAATCTCTCAACTGTTTCAGGTACTTCTACTCCTTGCCCTTCCTTTTGTGGATATCGCCTTTCCCTACACCTCTAAGGTTGGTTCTCGGCAAGATCATTCATTATAGACTCGTAATGCTTTTGATTGATATAATTTGTTTTTTCAGACTCATTTTGTTTGCTGGAGTGGAGCTTTGCTGGAACATCTACCCTTCAAATGTCTACTCTTCATGTTTATTGCTGTGTGTACACTTGTTCATACTCCTGGGTCTTTGGATCGCCCCTGTCGATTGTGAATATGCTACTCAAAAACCATCAGAGAAAAAAGAAGAATGATCATTCTTCCTTTTTTTTCCCCCATTAAATTACGTCTGAACACAAAAACTGAGTGGAATTCAACAGATTTCTGAATGACTTTGTTTCCTTTGTCCAGCTTTAACCAGAAAGGAGGGGCAGAAGGCTCTCAATCAATGATGCTACAAGACATCATCAATATCCACCACCTCAATTATTATTATTATTTTTCCTTTAATTTTTTTTATCATTAATTATGATTATTTGTTGCAGTGGTGTCTGTTGCAGAAATCATGGCCTCTCCCTTTCATAGAATTCAATTGAATCACACACAGCCACTCAACAGGTTGCCATTGGGCAACTTGTCCCAATTCCCAAGGCAAAGTAAGTGCTAATGGTAATTTATTGGAATGATTAGGAAGCACAAACAATGGTGTTAGAGAGAGATCAAGTTCAACCTCATTGAGAAAATAGACCACTCGCTCAATACATTCTTATCTATTGGCTAAGGCTCTGAAAGTTCACTATGGTTGAGGAGTCAATTCATGGCCATAAATTTAAAGGATGCCTTGCGTTGATTGTAGGGCAAAAACAGAATTAGGCAAAGGAGTTGATTGATTGAAGTAGTCAAATTGAGTTTGCCAAAGATATTAAATGTATTAAGGTGATTGAATGGAGTAGGTTGGCTTGCCATGGTGAAGTGGAATAGTTGAGTAAATCAAGTTAGTCTACTTATAATGATTTGTTTAGCTCGCAAACTACTACGGAAAGGAGAAAGATTGAAAAAAAATATTTAAAAAATTGATAAGTATTCTTTTAATTTGTGAAGAACATTTAAAATATATGGATGAAAATATTGAAAATAATAATTTATTTAAGGTTGGATTTGAATTCTATTGTATTGAGAATTTCCTTGATCTTTTTTCTTTTCTCTTTTTATTTCTGTAGAAAGGAGAGAAAAAGTGTCACTAAAATTTTTTTTATCATTCCCTTTTAGAAGATCCCTAATCACATGATAGAAAGTGAGTGAAGTTGGAAAGAAGAGAGGATCTATGCCTGTAGCAGTAGAATCGCAAGAGAGGAGTTTCTAGGGAGGAAGAGAAAAGGGCAAAAATAAATGGCCTTTTATTGTCAAAAAAAAAATGCTAATTTAAAAAAAAATAAAAAAAAAAGATGTTTATTTTATTTCTATTTCTAAAACACTCTTGTGCTAATATTATTATAGAGAATCTTTAATTCACTTGGATGTGGTTTATCTGATTTTATAAAAAATTTCACCTGCCACCAAATAATATAGATGGAATAGAAGGAACGATCCATGGGAATTTGTGTTACATGGGAATTTAACTCTGTTGGGAAAACTCATCCTTATACTTACTAGGGTTTGTTCTATAAGTGTCGTGTTCAAAATTATTTATATATTATTCAAATATTGAAAAAATATTTTAATTTGATTAAAATTAGTATAATATCATTGGATTAAAATTACTATAATAGGAATATATTAGTCAAAATTGTTATAAAGTAGATTAATTTTGAAATAGTTGATAAAAAATATTTAAAGTAATTTTAGTTAAAGCTATTCTAGTTGTAGTTGTTTTAAAAATAATCAATGTGTTTTTTTATAATTTAAGTATACAACTCTTACATTAATTCTGAAAATCACTATGAAAATCTATAGTAGATCTGAAAAATACATAGACAGTCTAATATCATAAATGGTTTAAATATCATAAGCACATGATGTACCCTATGAAAAATTTGAAATGTTTTTGCATAAAAAGTATGTCCTACTTTTTAATATCATGTTGAATCAGATAATATCGTTTTTAGTTCGATCAGTTCGATGTTATAGAAATTTTCTATTGATCGATAGGATAAATTAAGAAATGCTCATGATGAATAACTCATAAATCCAATATTCTATGATTGTCTGTCTCATTTAATTATTATTATTATTATTATTATTTAGTAAAAATCGAGCATTCTTATCTATCACAATGATTGTGATGAAAAATAAGCTAAAATAAAAGAAAACAAATAGTGTGAGTGATGTAAAGACATTAATGATCGAGAAATCTAGAGGGCAAAGAGACATCAATTAAATTTCTGATGTGGAAGTCGAATACGATAGGTCTACTACTCTACTTTTTAGGACCGATTTATATTTTTTTTAAAAAAAAAATTGATTGTAATACGTTTATTAATTTTGAAGTACTTAGTTATCTGATATTTTATTTTATACAATATTTGATAATCGGTCGTGGAAACTTTTCTTCTTCTTATGTTATTAATCCATTTTTTTATTTTTTATCGAATCATTATTTTTATATAAATAAATGTATAAAATGTAAAAGACTAATATAATTATAAATATTAAATTAAAATATTAAATTAAAATATTAATTAATATTATATATAGTAAGTGAAAAGTAAAAATAAATAAATTGACAGTGGAATCATAAAAAAAATTATTAAAGAAATTTATAATATTAAAGAGAAGTTTTTAAAAAGAATGAGATTTTCAATTTTTGATATGACAGAGTATAAAACTCAATAAAAGATTTATGATATTCTTAATAGTCTTTCCAAGAGTATCGGATATTTAAAAGGAATATTTTTCTAAATGTCCTTAATTTTAAATATTCTTTATTTGAAAGGTACATTAGGGGAGGAGATTTAAAATCACAGTTAGTAATAAAAAAAACAAAAATATATATTTAATGATAGGATTCAGAATATTTAAGAATAATATTTCATAAATATTTAATTTATGAGATTTTTGATTCTTAATTTAGAATATTTATAAAAATGGGATATTTATTTTATAATATGGACATGAGGACTATAAATATTTCAAAGAAATACCTTATACCAACTTGGCCTTTTGTTACTTAACCCTCTGTTTGGATGGGGTGAGACAAGGTTCATTAATGGAAGGGGAAGGGAGGGGAAGGAAGGGAAAATAATATATTTATTTTACCTTTGTTTGGAAGAAAGGGAAAATTCATTTGAGAGGAAAGGGATGAAAATGAAGATTAAATATACAAATTTATAAAACTGTCCTCTTAGTTTTTTTAATAAATCTACATGTGAAAAAATAAATAAAAATAAAATTAGAATAATTTTTTCTTCCCCTTCCTTACACCCTAAATTGGGGTGTAAGAAATTTCATTGATTCTTGAACATGCAAGGAGAAACTTTACCTTTCTCTCCCCTTCCCCTTCATGATTCACTCTCTCTCAAACAAATATAAAAATTCTTTTTACCCATATTTACCTTTCTCTTTCTTTTACTCATCTCCTCCTAAACAGAGGTTAAGGCGGGCCTATGCCCGAAGAAGATAAACGAGGACTTATTTCGCTTTAATCAAACAACCTTTTCAAAAGGGATAAATCGAAACATTATTACACCTACTCTTTATATATAAAATTGTGAATCAAAGATCAATCTTTTTCATTCCATTAAAAATCCAACAACAACAAAATATTAAGCTTAAAATATTATCGTTAATTATTTTTCCTAAGGATTTTACTCTTTTAATAAAATATTAGAAAATCAAATATTATTTTTATATTGTATTTTGGTAGTTGCCAAAGAACGTACGCATCATGGGGAACGTGTCATGCATGTGTTCTTCGATCAACATTTTTTTCTTGCATAATTAATTTCGTCGATTTATTCCATTTTTTAATATTTATTATCTTCCTCTAAATTCTCCTCCTATCTCTTTCCTCTCCATCAATGCTCTTGCTCTCTCCTTCTTCACTGAAGCAAGCAAGCAAGCGAGCAGCCGACAGCATCCTTCATCTCCACCCAAATTTGATTTTTGTATCTTCGCCAATTTCAAGTTTTTCCCGTCTATTTCTTTTAAAAATCGATTTTTTCTTGAGATCCATTGTTTTTTTTTGTTTTTGCTTCGTTGCGGTCAGTTTCAGTGGTGATACATAGTGAATCCCAAATTGAACCAGTTTGAGGTGAGATGGCCAAAGGCGAGGGAGGCGGCGGTGGCGGCGGAGGAGGAGGCGGCGGTGGCGGTGGCGGCGGAGCGCCGAAGACGGATGACACGGCGCCCCACCCGGTGAAGGAGCAGCTACCGAATGTTTCTTACTGCATCACCAGCCCTCCTCCATGGCGTAAGTTTAGGTTAAATACCAACCGAGAATGATGGGATTGGTACTTTATTTTATTGGAAGAATCTTGCAACTTTTTTTTTTTCTGATTCCTTGATGCATTCTGATTTTGTTCTCATCCTTTTCACAACTTTTTTATGCTTAAACTGTACGATTATTGATTCATTGCCTGCTGGATTTTGATATTTTGGGGCTTTCGTTGTTCTTAGCTTTTGATTGTCAAATCAAAGACCTCGTTGCTTTTAGATTAAGAATTTTCTTCTGAAGTTAGAATAATTCCAAATTAGTTGTTATTGTTTTTCACAAACTAATAGATGAATTCCAAAATTCTGAATCATGCAGCTGAAGCTGTTCTTCTTGGATTCCAGCATTACCTGGTCATGTTGGGCACCACAGTTATCATTCCTACCATTCTTGTTCCTCAGATGGGTGGTGGAAATGTGAGTCAAAACCACTTTAACTATTTCATAATTTGAGAGATTTACTTTATCAATCGAGTGTTAAGATCCATGTAGATGATTGTTGTTACTCTATCTGCTTAATCTTGATCATGTCCTAATCTGAGGGTCACTTTCGATAAGCAGGATGAGAAAGCTAGAGTGATCCAAACACTACTCTTTGTGGCTGGATTGAACACACTCATACAGACAACTGTTGGAACTCGGTTGCCTGCCGTAATTGGAGGCTCATACACATTTGTTGTGCCAACTGTCTCGATAATTTTGGATGATCGGTTCAGCCACATTGTTGATCCACACGAAGTATGTTTTCCAACATTAAAATTTTCCAGGTTGCATCAAGTTCATAATTTAACAACATGAGAGATTGTATTTTACTACTATCATGAGAACATGTAGACCACACCTACACTAAGATTATCAAGAATCAAACAACTAATATGCTAATACTAGTCATGAATTGGCCTATGGATAATTCGGTACGTGAGAATCATGCAATAACTCCTTTGTGAGGATACTAACCGCAAAATCTTACGGGTATGTAATGGTGAGCAGAAAATGCAAAGATTCTCCCTCGGATAAGTGAATTGAGAAAAAGATTCTCATTGTTTTTTGAATGAAAACCAAGGTGATGCAGCAAAACAGAATAAGTAATTTTGGATTACAAAATTCTTGGCTTGCAGAGATTTCGGAGGACAATGCGGGCTACTCAGGGTGCTCTTATTGTTGCTTCCATCATTCAGATGATTGTCGGTTTTAGTGGATTCTGGAGGGTTGCAGCAAAGTATGGAGTTTGTGCATAAGTTTTGTTCTTTATGTAAAAAGAATTGTTTCATCCAAAAGTAATGATTGTGTTAGTGATTTTACAAAATTAATCAAATAACTCCGTATTGTCTTTCTGAAATTTATCCTTCAGTTTAAATTTGTCTAATTCCTAGTATATATATTTAACTGTAGACATTTAAGCCCCCTTTCTGCTGCGCCACTGGTTGCTTTGGCTGGCTTTGGCCTCTATGAACACGGTTTTCCTGGAGTAAGATTTCGCCATTATCATTCTTACTGAAGATTTTAAATGGCTTCATTTCGACATAGTCATTCTTAATTTTTTTTACTCTTAATGAATCAATTGCTGACAATGATACAGGTTGCAAAATGTATTGAAATTGGACTTCCACAGCTAATAGCACTAGTAGCATTGTCACAGGTATAGATTTGGACAACTCTTTGGAGATTCTCTTAAAGCCTTAGTTTTCGGATTGGTTAAAATTCAATTTCTTGCAGTATGTGCCACATTTCCTACATGTGAAGAAGGATATATTCGACCGGTTTGCAGTCATATTCACTGTTGCAATAGTATGGTTCTATGCTTACATCCTCACCATAGGAGGTGCATACAGGCATGCCGCACCAAGAACTCAGCTACATTGTCGTACCGATCGCTCTGGACTTGTCGGCGGATCTCCATGGTAGTGTTGAGTTGCCTATCTTTTTTGTTGTGTTTTGCACCATAAGGTTACTCCAATTCGACATCCTAGGAAATGAGTTTCGAGTTAGATTTTTTGCTAAGTGAGCATAAGAATGTGAATATATGCCTCTCTGAACTGCAGCATAGCTGTAATCTTGGGACCGCCACTGCAGCTCTCATATCAAGTTCATTTTGTGAATGTTTTAAAACAATTGCTTCTAACTGTCACCATGCGTTGGTAGAAGAAATATTTATGTTCATGAGACCTTTTTATCTATAACTAGATTGGCCTTCTACTCATACAGGATAAGAATACCATATCCTTTCCAATGGGGGAGACCAAGTTTCAATGCAGGTGAATCTTTTGCGATGATGGCAGCTGCATTCGTTGCTCTTGTAGAGGTCTTCTATCACACTTCTCTCTTTCTTTCCTTCGAGTTACCTTACTAAACTCTCACTTAGTAAACTTTGTCAAATCCAGTAGCTAAATATGTTTGAACATTTTACTCCACAATGTAGTCAACTGGTACTTTCATTGCGGTTTCGAGGTATGCAAGTGCCACACAGATTCCCGCTTCAGTTCTAAGTCGAGGTGTCGGTTGGCAGGGAGTTGGAATATTGTTGGATGGAATATTTGGGACGGCAAATGGTTCCACTGTGTCCCCGTAAGGCGATAGATTCACACGATCTTAATGAAGATTATGCTTAAATTTTAGACTGATGAACTGATTACCTAACACTATTTCTTGATGCAGCGAAAATGCTGGTCTGTTAGCATTAACTCGTGTTGGCAGTCGAAGAGTTGTTCAAATATCTGCAGGCTTCATGATTTTCTTCTCTATTCTCGGTGAGTCACTTGACTTTGCTTTGATATGCGATTTCTCGCTGATAACTTTTAAGTCCTGTCAGCAAAATTTGGTTTTTGCAGGAAAATTTGGAGCTGTTTTCGCATCCATTCCACTGCCAATTGTTGCGGCTTTGTATTGCCTTTTCTTTGCATATGTCGGTATGTCTCATCACTCTAATTTGCAATTTTTTTTCTTTTTTTTTTCCTTACACCAAATTTGTTTATATGATCTAACAGGAGCTGCAGGTCTTGGCTACCTTCAGTTCTGCAGCCTCAACAATTTTAGGGTGCTATTCATCCTAGGGCTCTCAGTGTTTCTTGGCTTCTCGGTCCCTCAATACTTCAAGGAGTATACGTTAGTCGCCGGCCATGGCCCTGCACACACTAATGCCAGATGGGTAATGCTTTCTGTTTTGATCAAGATCCAACTGAGCTTGTTTCCTGTATTCAATTGTTAATAAACCAGACTCTCTCCAGTTCAACGATATTGTCCATGTGATATTCTCCTCGGAGGCGTTTGTTGCGGGCTTGGTTGCATATTTCCTCGACTACACTCTGAACAAGAACGATAAAGACATGAGGAAAGAAAGGGGTTACCATTTTTGGGACAAGTTTAGGACCATGGACAAAGACCCAAGAAGTGAAGAGTTTTATAAATTGCCATTTAATCTTGATAGATTCTTCCCATCAAACTGAATGCAGAGTTTCGCGAACAGCTTAAACAATCGATCGGATCCAGGTGTGCGCTTTTCTTACATTGTTTGTAGATGTCTATTTTGTGTATTCCGATAGGTAAAGCTACATGTTGTCTTCCTATTTCACTTCTGTATCGTAAAGGATAAATGTTTGGGATTATTACTTCTACCTTGGCCCCTATCATTTTTAACATAGACATCGATAACATGTAATTGTTTCCGTGATACTGAAAGATCTATCGAAAACAATTCCTCTCATGCTGAAACTGAATACCTATGTGAATTTACACTGACAACTGTGATGTACATTCTCATTGAGCACTCAAACATTGTAAACCATTCCGACTTCTAAAGTAGATGCATGAGGAATGTTCACCGCATAGGCAGGTCCCCTGCAATTCCTCCTTAAGAAATCATACCCGATATCGATCGCAAATCTCTTGATCAAACCGGATCCGCTCTTTGCCTTCAACTCGGTGTGCCCCAAAATGAATGCCATCCCGGCTTCCCTTGCTTCCATCAGCTCCTGAAGTTCCTCCCTCTCGCTGGTATTGATATGCGCAGGGCTCTCAGGCAACACAAATCTCACCTTCTTCCTTCTCACAACTGGTGATTGTATCTCCCTCGAGCTCGAGGGACCAGCTGCATCATCTGGGTTCATCTCTTCTTCTTCACATAATCGTAGTCCAGCTCCGACCACTATCATTTTATCATTGTTCTTTTCTGGTCGTTCGGGTGTTCCACTCGCATGGGAAATGTTGAACTGGATGAACTCAGCGATGCTGCAGATTAAGTCCTTCTCGAACTCGATATCATCCCTGTGCACATCACGGTAGCCATACCGCAAGATGCACCTGTATACCCTGTATTCTTTCGGGCCAATTCTTCCCACAAGGAATCGCTCTTCCGGTCGGACATAAGGCACTGGGACAGACTTGATGCATAGGAACACAAGGACCTGCAGAAATGAAGTATGTCATCGAGCATTTTTCAGTTTGTCCCAAACATAACATCCAGTATCACTTGCTCTCTAAGCACTTTGCATATCGAATGAAGGATGATAATACCAACTTCATCGATAAGCAAAATACCTTACGAGCATGGGAAAGTTATAACACACCATAAAGTTTAGCACCGAACAGAATTTTCGATCGAATAGCTAAAACAATACATAGCATAACTTGTAGCTGACCTGGTGAAAGGCTGGGAGATTGGTGAGAAAGTGTGAAAAGATGGCTGGAATTCCTGATACAAGTTCAGAATGGATGAGGCCAATGCCTCGCACACGAACAATTCCGAGATTAGGGCCGAGACCAAGGAGCCAGTCGATGGAGACCTTATTTTGGAGGTCAACTTCGTGCATTTTGAGTGTGCCGTAGTGCCATACATACATAATTATCATGAAGACGAACGAGAGGGCAATTGGGACCCAAGCTCCTTCTAAGAACTTGATGAGGGATGCAGAGAAGTACAATGTCTCAATCGATCCAAAGAAGAGGATGAAACATACAGCGAAAAAGATGCTCCTGTGCCAACATAAAACTATCACAAGGGCCATCAAGCAGGTTGTAACCAACATGACGGTAATCACAGCTAACCCTGTAATCAAAACCACAAGATAACGCAAGAAACACCGAGACTCAGAATTTCTCGCAAATGAACTTGAAACCAAACTGGATTGGGCATAACAAACCTGATGCATTGCCCAGGCGCCTCGTGTCTCTGAAACCAACAGTTACGGCGAGGCACAGTGTCATTAACATCCAATTGATTCCCGGAATGTATATCTGTCCATGAAATTTCGACGAAGTATGAACGATCTTCACCCTAGGGAAGCAGCTCAATGCAGAGCACTGCTTGATGATCGAGAAGGTACCAGTGATAACAGCTTGGCTTCCGACAACAGCTGCCAATATAGCAATTGCCAGAACCGGCCACCTTAATTTCTCTAACAAAATAGTTTGTCGAGTTAGACAACAACATTAACGATAAATTTTCAGATATAGCGTCAGTACCTGGCACAGATACATAGAACCCGATATGGTAGTCACTTTCTATAATATGATGTTTCGATAGATAAGCAGCTTGTCCCATGTATGCAAGGATCAAGGAAGGATAAATCATGGAAGTAAAAGCAATCTGCTTGAAAGTACTATATATGTTAGAGATAACTAGTCGATATATCATTCACTCATCTAGAATCTCAATGCCTCGACCCTCACCTGTATTGATAACTGTGAAAAATGCCCCAAGTCAGCATACATAGCTTCAGAACCTGCAAGAGCAATGGAAGAATTGAATGTGATCCGTGTATACGATAAGAATTGAATGGAAATAGATAAGTTTATATACCTGTTATGCACAATAGTATTCCTCCCAAAGACATCCAACCTCCTCTTTGAGTTTTCTTCAGAAATTTGTACATGTAGTAGGGAGAAAGAGCTTGATACACATGAGGGTTCCAGTGAAAAATGTTGTAAACACCGATTGCGCTGATGCATATGAGCCAAGTAACGACGATCGGTGCAAACAGAAAGCCAACCCGATGTGTGCCATAGTGTTGCAGGGCAAACAAAGCAACTAATATGGCACATGCAACAGGAACCTCAACGTCTGCAAGTTGAAAGATCAGTCTTAAGTTCTCACAGCTCTGTTGTAGGAACATAAATTTCAGTTTTTTATCGCAGCAAAAGCATATGAAATTTCGGTTTCAGAGATGTGTTCAATTGGATTTCTGAGAGTGCAAGTGTTGCTCACTGGTCTACTTATCAGCAGTGGATATGTAAGGATTGTGAAAAAGAAAAACTACAAACTTGAAATTAGTTGCGGAATGAATCTCTTCCCAACATTTCCAAATTTGTTCTGCTAGTTGATTAGGGTTTTAGTGATGAGATGAGAAGTAATTGCAAAAGACAAAGAACATATTAATGGTGAGATTTGGCTTACACTTGTGTTGTTCCCTGGACATGGACAACTCAAGGCCTGAAACAGCCGAGAAAACTGTAAAGAGATCACTTTTCGGTCAGGGATTGGTCAAGAACCCTAAAAAAATGGAGAGAATTCAACGAATAGCCAGGAATTACCAGAAATTGCAGGTGTAAGAACGCCGTCCCCAATTACCATGCAGGCCCCAATCAGAGCAAGGATCAATAACAAGCGCTGCAGCACCTGGTGCTTCTCGAGAAGCTTCTTTACCTTAGAGGCCGCCGCTGCGCCGCCCGGCGACGTGGCGGTGCCTCCGCCGTCCATCTTCTTGTACGTGGAGAGGTCCTCGTCGGCGAGTTGCCCATTGGGCAGGAATCCGACGCGGGCGTGGCGGCAGAGGAGGGAGTAGAGCGCAAAGGTGCCACCTTCGCCATTGTCATCGGCGCGGAGCACGATACAGACGTACTTGAGAAGCGGAACAAGAGTGAGCGTCCAGAAGACGAAGGATAGCACACCGTAGATCTCCTCATTCGTCTCCGAGTGCTCGATGTCCTCCGCGAAGGTGTTCTTATACACGTACAGCGGCGACGTGCTCAGGTCGCCGTACACCACTCCCAAACTCTGATACGCCAATGTCACCACCGTCCACCACGAACCCTTCTTCTGCCACACCAGACTCATCAAACAAGAATCAAAAGGGGGGGGGGGGGGGGGAAACCTGATGTTTTCACAGTTTCTCGAAGTAAAAAACTTGCAAAATACCTTTCCTAGGTCAAGGTAGCCGCCGCCGCCGCCGCCGCGTTCGAGATCCATGCTTGAAGAAGTCAAGAACTCACCGAGCTCATTACAAACGCAACAGCTTCATCTTCACAGAATCACTGCCAAGATTGCATCTTTAGGGCCTCTGCCCAACGAAAAGCCATCAACAAGCAAGCAGGAAGACGAGGAGTTCATCTGGAGGTCAAATGGGTTAGGAGGGAACACCTAAGGACGCTCTATATGGTGGAGAGAGCTAGGTCAAACAACGGGGTAAAATAAACAAGAAAAAAAGGGGGCGAGATTAGAATATTGAGAGTGAATGCGAGAGCTTAATTTAACAGAGCAGGTGAGGTCAATTGGAGCAGCAGAAACTATGGTTTCAGTTACAAATTGAGAGCGAAGGGAAGAAGAGGCAGCAGCCATTGAAAGACCTGCAGAAGGTGCGGCTGGTGCGTTGCGCTTCGCTGTGGTGGTACCATCTCCCACGCTTGCTGTCTCCCTGCTTGCTTTCCTGCTTTTGAGGGCATTCCAAGCTCAAGCTGAGCGGTGACGAGCTGGCATGAGGACGTGGAAAGCACTACGAGGAGCAGAGCAGAACAGAAGAAGAAGAAGAAGAAGAAGGAAGAAGAAGCCTTGGTCAACTGCAGCTGGGCAAATGTGCAGAAAAATACAATTTTAAAAAATAAAAATAAAAAATAAAAGAGATCTTTGTGACAAAAAAAAGTTTAATTTGTGCGACTTTATTTAGATTTTTTTTTTCAAATATATTTAAATGGTAAGTTTTAAATATAATTTATTATTCTTTGAAAAAGTAAATTATACCATTTTCTCTTACTAATTATTCATCATCATTAATGCAGAATATTTCCAATAACTATGTGTTTAAGTCCTGATTGCAAATAAAATGAATAATATAAATTATATATATTTTTTTATTTCAGAGAAATTATGTTCACTTCGACAAAACACAAAATAATGGGGGAAAAAAATCATGTTTGCTCTTTTATGATTTGAATGAGATCAAACATCATCAATTTGCATACAACCAATTTGATCTAATTTTAAATTAGCATTAATTAATTGTAGTCAATAAGATTAGGTCTGATGTCAGGTGTTGTCATCAAGCATTCTTTCATAAATAATATATATTTTTTGAAATACACTCAACTAATAAGATAATTAAAAAGTACTAATTGTTCAACAGAAGCTACTAATGTTTATCATTTTATTGAAGAAAAATATCTGGCAATACTCTGTATGAAATTCAAATATTAGATATTTAATTAATCATTGAAATATCTGATCATTACATTATTATTCAGGGCTAAATCAAGATTATTTTAGTCTAACAAATTGTTTGTCAACCAGAAACTAAATGTTAATTATGTTAATTTTATGAATTATTACCTAAACAAAATATACTTGAAATATTCGTTGCGTATACGATGATAAAACGAGTCGACTAAATCTTTAGTCCATTAAATTATTATAATTTTTATAATATTAATATTTAAATACATGCTTTTACAACCAAATATATCAACATAAACTATGCCGGAGGATCCTTTGAATGAATCTAGTGACTAGCACATAGAGAACAGATCATCTGATCCATAAATTATGGATCAGAGGATGATTCATTGATGAGGACCCTTGATTTAGATGGACCCTACTTATTTAAAAATGGGATCCATCCAAATCAAAGGTCTTTATGTAATGGATCATCCTCTTGCGGACCAGAGGATCCCTACTGCTAGCGCATGAGGTGTTGCCATCATAAGATATGAGATTCGAATCTCAACAAAACCGAGGTAAATGTCTCTCTTATGTGCTAGTCACTATTCCAAAGGCTAGTAGTCGTCTGTCATTTATCTCCTCCGTGTTAACCCATGATTGACGGGGACGCTAGAGTATTCGTCTTTTTACCACCATAAACTAGGCCGGAGGCCTACTTATTAGAGGCCCAGTACGTGGCCCGTTTCAGATATGCACGTTTCGCTTGATCTCGAACGATTGCTTACGTTGTCCCCAGGGCGTAGCACAGATGGGGAGTGGTTCGGACGCTGATCTGGTAGTTCCACATTTTTCGAACGAATTGCTTACGATTAGCGAACGCTTCCGTAGGTCAACCAAAACCCTAAACCCCATTGCGTCTGCAACAGTCGGGAACATTCTAACGGCGATTTTGACGCCGGACGAGGTAAGTTCGTTTTGGTTGTTTAGGTCTTCATCTCCTTTCCTTTTCCTCTCCCCTTCTCAAGGCGTTTTTTTTTTTTTGCTCCCTCTCTTTTCGTTGTCCTGGAAATTGAAGTCGCTGTTCGTCGTTCTCTCTTTAGGGTTCGCCATTTTTTTTTTGTGTGTTTTTTTGGTTCTGGAAATATGCTTTAAGTTTATTGAAGGTTAATGTTTGATTCGAACTGGTTTCACCAACATAACGTCTGGCGTTTGTTTTATGAGATTTAACAGAACGTTTGATTAACTGACGTTTCAAAAGAGTGACTTTTCTGGGTACTGATTATACAATTGTTATGGTGGAGTAATCGATAAACTGATGACGTATAATTCTATGGGTCCTTATTTCACTTTGTGCTTGTTCTTTTGTTTTTTCATTGGATACTTCTATTTTCGTGAGTGGAAGAACCTGCATTTATATACAAAGGATGGATTGTGATGTCAAAGAGTTATTTTTTGAGCGAATCATAGCAAGGTTGTGATATTTTTTGGAACTATTTAACTTGCACATAGATGTGATCTTAGAGGCAGTTGCTTTTCCCAATGCAAGATACCATAAATATGCTTTTAGAGGATGCCGCTTCGTCTAGAGAAATTATGCTAGAGAGTTGTTGCAGCTGGACTATATCTGTCTGGGGCTCATTCAGGGTTGGGCATTTTACTATGAGCGTTTTCATAAGTTTTAGAAAGAATATCCTAGAATCTGTCTTCTTAAAATATTTACTTGATTTTGAAAAGACTATGGTTTTCAATTTTTCTTGTTCTAGTAAATCCATCTAGCTTTAGTATTTGGGTAGGTATTCTGAGAATGTTCTTCAAAAATCAGATAAGAATTTATCCTGGAGTATCTGGATTTTATTATTATTTTCACTTGGCAACTGCATATTTGTTCGTGACTCTCCTTCTCCTACGCTAACCATTTTCAATTTGTTAACAATCAGGATCATCTGATATCCAATTACTCATTTATAGTTACTGGTTATTTCATACTTAACATTATTTTCGAGTTATGGGCTCATGCCTTGTTGTTATCTTGTTTTGATTTTTTAATAATTAAATTTAATAGAAATATCAATCTAAGGTGATGTGTATGCTCGGAAATTTTAGTCTCTATATATTTGGATAGCAGCATTTCTGCCTCACTCATAAATCTCTATTAATTAGGTTGACAATTGTTGATACAAAATGTCTCGGGTTTATGTTGGGAATTTGGACTCAAAAGTCACAGAAAGAGTTCTGGAAGATGAATTCCGAACATTTGGTGTTCTTCGAAGGTACTCTACTGTCAAAATGCCATTATTTTTGCCTGACAGTACCTTTTGAAAGTATGGTATGCCTATTGATGGAATTATTTAATAACACAACCTGTTGTTGGAGTTATTCTGCATCATGTTCATGTTGTTTTAGACATTCCATTGCAATGTGAAATCACAAAACAAATTTGACAGATGTTGGCATGAAATCCAATTTGGTACTTGGTGCATGATACATGAATTGTTAAGTAAACCATTGTTCTAGGCCTCAGTTATCTTTTGCATTTTCTTTGAACTGTGAAATTAAATCATTGCTTTGTCCTATTATTAAGAATGCATACATTTTTTTCCCCTTTATTACATCAAAACTAGGTGTTTGTTGCCTATACACATAATTTCCTTTCAAATTTATTCGTATTTATCCTTGATCTATGTTTTTATTTGATGTACTCATTGCTCCAGATTTTGTTGATATTAGTGTAGTAGAATTTATCTGAAACTGTCAGATTTTTTCTCCTTGCACATGCCCCCAAAGTGAACAGGATGGGCTGTTATTGTCTTTTATTTGGCTCAAAATGTGCTATGTTATATTCCAAACGTTATTGTATGAACATTGCAGTGTTTGGGTTGCTCGAAGGCCACCTGGTTATGGCTTTGTTGAATTTGATGATCGAAGAGATGCATTAGATGCCATTCATGATTTAGATGGTAAAATTTGCTTTTTTAACTTGTTTTTTTACATGATGAATTTGTTAACACATCTGAGTATATTTGCACAAGAATTAAATACTTGTTTTCTTTTTCATATTCTCATGACATTATCTTCTTCCATTTTTTGAATTGTCAAAAACTGCGCTATTTAACTTTCTGTCTGAATGGCACAAAAGCTATTTTGAAAAATACTTTTTGAGAGCTTAATTCTGTCATGATCTAGTAATTTTGTTTTATTTTATTTAATAGAGGTAGAATGCTAGCTTGCTGACCAAGTTGGTATTGCAGCTTGTTTTGCATCAGTTTGATCATATCATTGTTACTTCTCACGCATCATGGAGTCCTTTCTTAATCCTCCTAATGCTTTCCTTATCACCTCCTTCCAATGTCTGCTCACATTGGATCTACATCTCCATTTCATTGCCGGTGGATCCCCATAACCATTGTTCTTCAAAATGTTGTGTTGCCTGGGACAACACACCCAGTACATTCATTTCTGCTGAGGACCGAAACCCTGTCTTGGAATGAGATTGCAAACCTTGCCACTAACAGTGCTGCACTGTGCTACGTCCCTGTTTGAGTCATGCTGCATCACATGTTTTACTCACGCCTTAAATCAAGGATGGACATTGTTGCAAATGATGAAATTTTACTTTAGTGAGCCTGCTGTCTTATGCATAAGAATCAAGTAGGAGCGGGTTGCATTATGCATGATGCATCATGCATTTGCAGCAACAGGAAGGGGAGAAGATTAGACTATTGAGATTTAGAAAGTTCTTATTCTTCTCGTTAATAGGCCCAAGTTCCATGTAATTCGCTCAGCTCTGGCAATTCTGTGGGCAATTAAACAGGATTGGTTTTTATGCACTTGTATATGTGCATGAGATATTATTAGTGATGCCAAAGAACATATATTTTCAGTGTGGTTAGAGTTAGGGGTGCAAATGAATCGAATCGAACCGAATAATATGAAAATATTAATATTTGAGTTCGAGCTTGAAAAATATATATGATATTCGAAGCTCAATTCGATACTCGAAAATACAAATAATTTTGGCTCGAGCTCGATTCGAAATAAAATTCGAGCTTGAGTTCGATTCAAATTGTTCAAGCCTTGATTCACTATAATTTGAGATGACTTAATTTGAATTCTGTTCGAATTATTCAAACCTTAATTTGAATATATTTAAGTTTAAATTATATAAAAATAATTAGAATTTGATTCGAATTCGGCTCGCGAGCCGCTCGTTAACATTCAGACAAAATATTATAGGTTCGAATTCGGTTTGAAAAAATTATTGAACATGTTCGAGTTCGGCTCAAATTCTATAATTTCAAATATAAATCGAATATTTTTAGAGCTAGCTCGAAAAGCTCGCGAACCGGCTCGATTCGTTTGCATCCCTAGTTAGAGTTATGTGGGAAGAGCTTGTTATGACTTGTGTAGTTATTTTCTGTAAAGGATTTTTTAAGGATGCACTCCTATGCACAAATTTTACTTTTTAGGTCCAGGTTTTTCAACTGTAGAAATTTCCAATTAGAGAAATTTACCCATATAATATATAATTTGCAATTGCACTTTGTTTAGTATCTTCACTCTTTATGGTAGAGGCAAGTGCCTGTCAGTTTTAGTTTCAATTATAATTTTTTATTTTTTCTTTTGATTATTTGCTGTCATTTTTAGGTCTTTATCAGTGTTTATCAATTATGTTTTTTCTGGCTTTTTTGATAGGGAAACATGGGTGGCGTGTGGAGCTTTCTCGTAATTCAAAAGGTGAAGGTGGTGGACGTGATAGGCGTGGACAAGGTAGTGGTGGGGACATGAATTGTTATGAATGTGGTGAACCTGGTCATTTTGCCCGAGAGTGTAGATTACGCATTGGATCAGGTGGTTTAGGAAGTGGAAGGCGGAGAAGCCCTAGTCCACCTCGCTATCGCCGTAGCCCTAGCTACGGTCGAAGGTATGTTTTTTCTTGTTTGACATTGATTATTATTTTTGTTTGAAGATTCATTGACAGATTGCAGTTGTGACAACAAATGTTTTGGTTCAACTACTCTCAATTTTATTTATGGTTCACATACTCTCAATTTTATTTGTTACTTTCAGCCCTACCCTGTAGCCTTTTCTGCAGGTGTCACTATGTAGAACAGATGAATATAGTTTTGTACTTCACATTACCCTATGATACCACTTTGTTAACGTTGATTGCAATTACTATTTGAAATCTTGCAATATGATTTTATGCTCTGATGATCTGAAGGCACAATATCTGCATCTCTTTGTAAAAACTATAGCATGTGCTGTCGGACATGTATAAAGCTTTAACATAAAGGTATGAAATGTATGGAGTTTTCTTTTTTTTTTTTAGCAGAAGTCGAAGCCCGCGAGGGGGAAGATCTCCTCGTCGTCGCAGCTATTCACCTAGGAGTAGGTCACCAGCACGTCGTAGAGATTCTCCTTATGCTAATAGGTATGTCAGCTAAACCCACATTCTTGCATTGATTACCAAATTATCAAATAATCTTTACTTTACCCTTCTCACATAATAAGTTAGCCAAGGAAATATATGACTGCAGAACATTTCTGATGCTAACACATACAATATGGTGAGGGAATATATTTAGCTTTTTTGCCATTGGCAGAAGTCAAAGCCCACGAGGGAGAAGATCTCCTCGTCGCAGCAATTCGCGGAGTAGATCCCCAGTGCATCGACAAGATGGTTCTCCTTTTGATAATAGGTATTCCCTATAAGCTCTCATTTGTCATGTACCAGTAAATTCATTTGGTCTTATTTAACAGTCCTCGATCACCATTCATTTCAGAAGTCCTGGCCCTGAGAAGAACTACAGTCCTTCACGGGCAAATGGTCATGAAGAATCTCTTAATGTCAACGGGTACTGCTGGTTGCTTTGAAGTTTGAGCATGGATGTCTGCTTAACTGAGTGAATTGCGTGTTATTGTGGTCAACAACTCATGCCGAATAATTTTTGCAGGGACGGGCAACGGAGCAGGAGCAAAAGCTAAAGTGCACATAGTGCATCTCAGAAACTGTTAAAGAAGGGACCTTGGAACATC
This sequence comes from Zingiber officinale, assembly GCF_018446385.1. Classification (NCBI taxonomy): domain Eukaryota; kingdom Viridiplantae; phylum Streptophyta; class Magnoliopsida; order Zingiberales; family Zingiberaceae; genus Zingiber; species Zingiber officinale. The sequence continues at coordinate 150,829,456 of NC_055988.1, forward strand.
TTTAAATCTCCTATAGTTTAGTAGAACGATGAAGCTTTGGATTCTTCCATTGGCTGGAGCACTCTCCTCAGCTTTACTGGCACATGGAGAGGTTACTTTTCTAGTTCACTATTCTGTTTTGTTTGTTTCTTTTCCAATACTGAATTCAATACTTGAATGTCGTAGCCGATTAATCATGTTTTAAGATTGTTAGTTTAATGTTGTTAAGTCAATGCTATTAAGGTCTTTAACAAAGTGATTACCCTATTTGTTTTTGTTTGAGGTGTGTGGAGTTCTGCCAAGATATAGAACGGCCACTCCGCGGGCTCTTCTTCTCGACACTGTCTTGGCATCACTGCTTCTCCCAATCTGTTTCTGCCAATCTTTCTATTTCTGCCAAGTGCTATGGCATCTACTCAAAATTGGTACTCCATCAGAACTGATGAACTATCGGCAGAAGTTAGAAAAGATGTGAAACTTTTTTCTTTGCACTGTTAAGGATTTGGGGCTTTGCTAGGGTTTACCAATCTCTTGCTTCTTTGCTGGAGTTTTGTATGGTGTTTAGTTGTGTTCAAAGCAATCTATTGATGACAGTTAAGTTGTTTTTCGGCATTCCACCATTTGGATCCACCCTTTCTTACATTATAAGGCGAGAACAAGTTGAAATTTGACTACGAAGCGAAGTTCCTTGGCGAAGAAAGAAAGAAAGAAAGAGGGAAAAAAAGGGGAAAGAAGAGAGGGAAGAGGTGGCTTCTGCGCACTCTCCATCTTTAGCACTGGTGCAGGAACTCCAACCGATATGGAGATGGGAATGAAAGTACTCGATGGAGTGAATATAAGAAATGAGGATGGAGAATATAGAACCCAGACCTATTGTCATTTTGTGTATTCAATATTGCAATGTACTTATTATATTTTTATTATCTCAATTATAAGTGACTTATATTTTATAATAATTTTTTTAGTAATCTCTAAGTTTAACTTTTGCATATAGAATCAAATCGAGCTATTATTGAATACTAAACTTATTTGTAAATACTTGGTTCATCTACAATCCTTTTCATTGGTACTAATATCTCCCATCCAACAACACTATTATTTAAATGTTTCCAATCCAACCTCACTGTGGTACTGATCTCTCCAGCCCAGCACCACGAAGGTACTGGTCTCTCCCTTGTTGATTTATCCAATAGAGCATCAGATTGATGTTGATCTCTCTTAACGCAATAACACTATTGTTTTGATTTCTCCAAGTATTGTTGATATTTTCAACCCAGCACCTTAATGGCGCTGGTTTCTTCCAAGCAGAACTACAATGGTGTCTATTTCTTCAACATAGCACTACAGTGATTCTAGTTTGTCCAAAGCAACACCATAGTTTTGATGAACAGGCTATGTGCCATAGTCTTGATGAAGAGGCTGTGTCAATTGAAACAAAGTTATATCTTCATCTTATAGCATCACAATCACTCTTTCACACTATCATTATCTTCCTTACGCTCCCCTCTTCGTCTCTATGCCCTGGAATCTGAATTTCTATACTTTTAGGTCCATTAATGAATTTTAATTAAAACTTATTAATGGACCTAATCATTTCTGATTGGACTCAATCCAAATACATTAGGTTTCTGCCTTGAGACCGAATGTCACCATATCCTAAAGTCACACCCTCTTGACTTAGTAAGTTGTAAAGCATATGTTTTTTAAAAAATCAACCTTTTTGTGTTAATTAATGCAAAGTTATATCCACATTTTGGAGCTTGATAACTACTCTTGCACAACAACACTAATTCCTAAACTCCTCTCTTCCTCTTTTGTCCTAGTTTCAGAATTTTTATATTTTTAGGTCCATCAATAAATTTTAATTAAAATTCATTGATAACCCTAGTGATCTCTGATTGGATACAATCCAAGTGCATTATGTTCTTGGTTTGACACTGAATGTCACCATGCCCTAAAGTGACAACCTCATGACATTCTAAACTATAGACCAGTTGTTTTCAAAAAATCAATTAAAACTGAATAATCACTCTTGCATAACAACACTATCTTTCCTACGCTCTCTTATTCCTCTCCATACCCTAATTTAAGAATTATATATTTCTAGATTCATCAATGAATTTCGGTTAAAATCTATTGATAATTCTAACCATCTTTGATTAGATCTAATCTATATGTTTTAAGTTCCTAGCTTGACACTAAGTGTCACCGTGCCCTAAAACTACATACTCATGACCTCTTAAGCTGTAAACCACTTGTTTTCAAAAAATCAACCTTGACATAAAGTCATATCCTCATCTTAGAGTTTGATAATCACTCTTGTATAACAACACTATCTTCCCTACACTCCCCTATTCATTTCCATGCCTTAGTTTTAGAGTTTTTATACTTCTGGGTCATCAATAAGTTTCAATCAAAACTTATTAATGGTTCTAGCCATCTCTAATGGGACCCAATCTAAGTGCATTAGGTTCCTAGCTTGAAACTAAGTGTCACCATGCCCTAAAGCCACAACCACATGACCTTCTAAGTTGTAGAGCAAACATGTATTCAACTTGGAGCTTGATAATTATGTTTTTACAGCAACACTCTCCATCCTTCCATTCTCATACAATCTCTCTTTAATGATCCATCAATCGAGATATGTAAGGTACAAAATTCTTGCATTTCTAGTCCTCTTGACCATTCAATCGTAATAAACCCTTGTTGTCCCTAAAGTCACCATGCTAGCTGTGATTCGAATTCTCCATGCCTTCCTCACTTATTATAATATTTATAACAAAAATCACAACCACCTCCAAAGCATTGTTAAAGTGGGAATAATCTTTTGAATATATTTAAAAAAAAGTGAAGGTTCAGATGAAATTAGTCACAATTATCTCTTTAAATACAAGATATTTCACATTGTTTAGCTTTATTCCCCGCCTCAAATTCTATGCATGTGCTTTTGTCTCAATTTCTCTCGAATATTTCATCTCATTTTCCATACTTCAGCAGCTTACGTTATTCTTAAAGCAAACATTATGATGCAACAATTTTCTCAATTTCGAATTTTAAATTACAAGAGGTGAAATATGATATTTTATATAATAATTAGCAAACAGTGAGGCCTCTGCTTCTCCATAAATAGCGAAAGCAGGGAGAGTAAAACAGGGGAAACAGAGCAGGGCGAGAGATGGCCGACCGGCGCAGGAACACCACCAGCCTCTACGATAGCTCCGCCTCCCTCTCTGGGAACTTCATTCCGTCGTCTCACTTCGCACTGGGCCGCGACAAACTCTCTGCGGCGGCTGCACCCGGGCCCACGAAGCCCACCTTCCCCGTCGCGGCGCCCCCGCCGGCGGACGTGTGGCAGCTGGTGGTGGAGGAGCCGCCGGCGGCGGTGGACAAGCTCGCGGAGGAGTACATCCAGAAGGTCCGCAAGAGGATGCGAGCTCAGCAGTACTATTCGGGCCCGCCGAACGTGATCGCGCTTCCGCCGCCGCCGAAGTACAAGGTGGTGGCGATAGAATAATTAAGGCTGCGGTTAACTAAACTTTAGCTACTTCTTGATGTACTAATTAAGTGGCCTACTAATAAATAGTGCTGTGCTAGTTGTGGGTATAATACAATAAGATATTTTCACGAAGGGCTGAGTTTGGGTTTGTGAAGTCATTCAAACGTCACCTGCAGCTTCGTGCTTAAACCAACTCCACGATGTTGATTTCTCTAAATCCAAATGCATTAGGTTTCTGACTTGACACTGAGTGTTTCCACGCCCTAAAGTCACATCCTCTTGACTTACTAAGTTGTAGAGCATATGTTTTTTTTTTAAAAAAAATCAACCTTTGTGTTAATTAACACAAAATTATATCCTTATTTTGGAGCTTGGTAACCACTCTTGCACAACAACACTATCTTTTCTAAACTTTGCTCTCTCTTCTATCCTAATTTTAGAATTTCTATACTTCTAGGTTCATCAATAAATTTTAATCCCTAGTGATCTTTGATTGGACTCAATCCAAATGCATTAGGTTCTTGGCTTGACATTGAATGTCACCATACCCTAAAGCGACAATCTCATGACCTTCTAGACTATAGGCCACTTGTTTTAAAAAAATCAGTGTTTGTGTCAATTGGCATAAAATCATATACTCATGTTAAAACTTGATAATCACTCTTGCATAATGATATGGTGCATAAAGGTACGACCTTGTCGTCAGGAGTTAAGGGGATGTGGCAGTCAGAAGTCAAGGAGATGCGATAGTCAGAAGTCAAGGGGATGTGGCAGTCAGAAGTCAAGGAGACGTGGCAGTCAGAAGTCAAGGGGATGTAACACTCAATAGTCAGGAGGGCGTGACTGTCAACAGTCAGGAGGACGTGGTGGTTAACAGCTAGGGAAAGAAGAGGTAGGATAGCTTGATGTCGTCAGACGTAGGATGCCCGGTCGGGTGCTTACAGATCAGGATCCTAGATCTGAATCAGGATGCACAATCGGGGTGATGCCTGACCTACTCCAACTGGTTGGATTTTCACAGCTCGATTATATCCATGCCTGATCCTCTCAGTAGGTTAACTCTCAGTCAGCTCTTGAGCAATTTCACCATAGCTCTCCCTGCCCCTCAAGACTTAGTCCAGGTGCTATACCTAACAGATCATCCCGAGTTGCCCTATTCATACTCGGGCGAGACAGAAGGTGTTACACGACAACAAGGTCAGAGAATCGTAATCATCTGTCAGAGAGAACTACTGTATGTTAGAGAATATTCCTATGGTCTGCGGTCATCTGCGAATGGAACCTTCTTCCAGTCCACAAGAGGGTGTCACTCATCCTCCATCACCAGACATGTCCTGACACCCGACATTCCCTAACATCAGTTAGGCTCCAGAGGTACACACTGTCATATAAAAAGGGAGGTCCTCTCCCTTGAGCAGGTATGCTCTCTCGCACATTCGCACTTGTCTTCTATTTTTCTTTCTCCTTCATACATTGTTCTTTTGGAGAAAAAGTACTTGACTTGAGCTTCGAAGGGCCTACTTTGGGGACTTTTTCCTTGATTTCTGGCCTCTAATGTTCCGTGTGGTTAGCTAAGTGTGCGCAGAGTTCAAGTACCGTCGGCTCAGCTATCGTTGTCCGTCAACACCACGTGGGGGGGCCGTTCTTGTGGGTGCATACGAGAAGGGTGCCCTAGGTGCCTCTCCGTCAACGCTAGCAACAGCTCATCCGACCTTCATTTGACTCATATTCCGGACAGGATCACATAACAACACTACTTCCCCTACACATCCTTATTCCTCTCCATACCCTAATTTCAAAATTTATGTACATCTGGGTCCATTATCTAGATCCATCAATAAGTTTTGGCTAAAATATATAGATGGTTCTAGCCATATCTGATTGAACCCAATCTATGTGTTTTAAGTTCCTGGCTTGACAATGAGTGTCACAATGCTCTAAAGCTACCGACTCATGACCTTCTAAGCTGTAGACCATTTGTTTTCAAAAAATCAATCTTGACATAAAGTCATATCTTCATCTTAGAGTCTAATAATCACTCTTGCAAAACAACACTACCTTCCCTATACTCTCCTATTCCTTTCCATGCCCTAGTTTTATAGTTTTTGTACTTTTGGGTCCATCAATAAGTTTCAATTAAAATTTATTAATAGTTCTAGCTAGTCATCTCTGATGGGATCTAATCTAAGTGCATTAGTTTCTAGCTTGAAGGTCCCTCGGATGGGTCTAGTGGCTAGCACATGAAGTGTTGTCATAATGAGGTCTGGGGTTCGAATCTCGACAAAGCCGAGATAAATACTTCCTTTATGTACTAGTCACTATTCTAAAAGCTAGTAGCCGCCCGTGATTTACCTCCTCCGTGTTGGCCTTGGGATGGATTGACGGGGGCGCTGGGATGAGCATATTCATCTTTTGCCACAATTAGTTTCTAGCTTGAAACTGAGTGTCACCATGCCCTAAAGACATAACTGCATGACCTTCTAAGTTGTAGAGCAAATATGTCTTCAACTTGGAGTCTGATAATTACGTTTTCACAGCAACACTCTCTGCCTCTCCAAATGTTGAAATCAAAATACTATGGTAGTGAATTTGAAAGTTCAGAACCCAAGTGGTGTTGGATTTGAAAGTTCAGCACCAAAGTGATATTGAGTTTTAAATTTCAACGGTTGAATTTGGAAGTTAACACCACATTGATGATGGATTTGAATGTGCAACACTACAGTGGTGTTATATTTGAATGTTCAGCATCTATTTTAACAATCCATCCTTCGATTCTCATACATTATTTCTCTTTAATGATCCATTAATCGAGATAAATAAAGTACAAAATTCTTGTATTTCTAGTCCTCTTAACCATTCAATCATAATAAACCTTTGTTGTCCCTAAAGTCACCATCCTAGTTGTGATTCTAACTCTCCCTGCCTTTCTCACTTATTATAACAAAACTCATAACCACCTCCAAAGCATTGTTAAAGTGGGAATAATCTTTTGCACATATATTAAAAAAAAAATAGTGAAGGTTCAGATGAAATAGTCACAATTATCTCTTTAAATACAAGATATTTCACATTGTTTAGCTTTATTCCCTGCCCTCAAATTCTATGCCTGTGCTTTGTCTCAATTTCTCTCGAATATTGCATCTCATTTTCCACACTTCAGCAGCTTACGTTATTCTTAAAGCAACATTATGATGCAATAATTTTCTCAATTTTGAATTTTAAATTACAAGTGGTGAAATATGATATTATATATATATATATATATAAAATTAATTAGCAAACAATGTTGCCTCTGCTTCTCCATAAATCGCTCGCTCCATCTCACTGACTTGGATAAGAAACAGGGAAGCGAAAGCAGGGGAAACAGAGCAGATCAAGAGATGGCCGGCCGGCGCAGGAACACCACCAGCCTCTACGATAACTCCGCCTCCCTCGCCGTGAACTTCGTCCGGTCGTCTTCCTTCGCGCTCGCCGAGCTCACTCTCGGCCGCGGAGAACGCGCTGCACCCGGGCCCACGAAGCCAACCTTCCCCGTCGCGGCGCCCCCGCCGGCGGACGCGTGACAGCTGGTGGTGGAGGAACCGCGCGCAGCCTCGTACGTGATGGAGCCGCTGGCGGCGACGGTGGACAAGCTCGCGGAGGAGTACATCCAGAAGGTGCGCAAGAGGATGCGAGCTCAGCAGTACTACTCGGGGCCGCCGAACGTGAGCAAGCTTCCGCCGCCGCCGCCGCTGCCGCCGCCGAAGTACAAGGCGGCGCTGGAATAATTAAGGCTACTTAATGATGTACTAAATAACTAGCCTGTTAATAAATAAAGCTGTACTTGTGGGTATAATACAATATGCTGCATGCATAAGCAAGATCCCGTCAATGTAAGATTTTGGAAAAGGATGCATTATATACAATTTTACTTTATTATTATTATTATTATTATTTTTGTAAGAGATTATTTTCGAGATTCAGATATGTAATCTCCGTAAAATGATAGCCAAACGATCATAAAAGTTGTTTTTAAAATTTAAGAATAATTTAAGAGGCTCAGTATTAGTGAAAATTGTAACAATATTCACACCAACTTTCTTATCTAAACTTTTTACTACATGTTTTCTCTCTCCAAAATAAAATTCATTTTCTAAATTTAGATAATTATAATTGTATAATTTAGAGAATAAGAAAGATAGTTGACCTAAATAATTCTTAGATATTCTATTTAAAATTTAGAATAGGATAACTGACCAACTTAAATGTTTGGCTATGATTTCAAGGTTATGCCTGGTTTAGTTAATTGTAGAATAATTTTTTTAAAAAACAAATAAAGAAAAATTTATCAAAATTTTAATAATTAAATAATTAACTTGTTGATATTTGAATTTAAAGAAGGCAACTAATTAAAAGTTAAAGTGAGACTTCCATCTCGCCCTACTTTATTCCAGCGAATGTGGATAGGATTAGGAAGTGATAGATCAAATTTATCCATATAATACAAAAAAAAGAATAATTAACCTGAGTAAATTTATTGATTTGGATTATGATCCTGTCAAGTTCATGGATGGGGTCGGCCATCTGACACGTCCAGGCCAAGTTTTTTGGGTGAGTCAGCCGTAGAGCGAATTGATGGTGGTCGAGTCTTCTTCGGATGAGTTGGGCGTACCTAGGGTGAATCGATGGTGTATGTGGGCAGGTCAATGCATGTCAGGTCGGCTATGGGCAAAGTGATTTCAAGTAGATGGGCGATGAAAAAACTCCAAGACTCTATGAGAGAACTGGCCTAACTCCAAAATAAGGGATTCTAATATGCGGCCTTCAAATGTTGAGAATATCAAGAAAGATTAGGAGTTTATGATAAATCTTTACAAATTTCCTTCAATACTTAAGTGAATCCTCGATGATAAAAAAGTAGTCTGAATAAAAAATAGTAAAAAGACATTAATTTTCTGCTTATCTTCACTCGCGAGAATAGGATCTCCTTTATGCAATCTCGTCTAAGTGAGGATAAAGTTTGATTAGGCATTAAGTGTATATCCCGTGCTCGTCCCACACGTCCTCGGGTTGTGTTTACGTTCCAACCACATCCGTCCATGTCTTGAGGACATGCTTCCGCCACATCCACCCCACGTCCTTGTCTCCGATCAAGCCTCCCTTAAAGTCCAATCGGCGCTATCTGATTTGGCTCGAGTTCTGCTATGTGTTGGACTAAGTCACATTAGGTTTGGACACCGTGACTTGAGCTCTATCATGAATTGGACTAATCTAGATATGTGTTGACTGGGTCAGATTCAAGTCCTGACAAACCGGTGCGTGTATTTCCCACCCCGTTATATTTCATTCTTATTTGAAGCTATACGAACGATTAAAGTGTTCTATTATTCAACGCAACTTCGTACACGGTGAAATAGGTTGAAACTTGAGATTACATTTTGATGTTGAGATCCCGGGATTTTAATGTGATGGGACATACTCTCTAAAATTAAATCTTATCCAAGATATATAACACTTGGGAAGTTCAAAATTATTTATAAAATTAGGTCGTCGTTAGGATCTATTTATGTTTCTCAATTTATTCTAATGGTACATAGGGGTGGATCTAGGGGGGGGGGGGGGCGGCATCGGCGGTCGCCCCCCTTTGCCAGCGATGTAACCCCTAGTATTATAGGATTCCACTAGTAAAGATAGAGGATACCATCCCTTGTTCCGTGTAAATTGCCCCTCTATGTTTGAATTTCTGGATCCGCCATTAAATGGTACGTGGAAATTTTTCGTGAGATCAAACCGATAAATTACCAAAAAATATAAATTATTTAAGTTGTTTGGAGCTATTTCTTTATAATTTCCTATTTTAAGTTTTTTTAGTTGACACCATGTATTTAGTTTTTGTCGATTAATTTTGAAGTGACTTGTCCGATTGTATAAAAGTTTTCCATCGATCATCAGGATAAATCAAGAAGTACTTCTAGTGAACGATCTATGAACTTAGCGTTCTTAGGTTAACCACACATTAAAATAAATTTATCCGTTAATTTACTGAAGCTGATACTAATATTTAAATGCTCGAGAAATTGAGAAACTGCTTTATCATTGTATTATTATCCCGAGAGCTATCTAGAGTTATTTTGTGCCTTAGCCTCAAAGTCATCCAGGCTATTCCATAGTTCGCTTGCGGTATCACCCTATGGTATCACCCTATCCATTCGACATTCTGTTGGGGTTGCAAGGTTGCAAACATAGTCCCATATTGGAAACACATGGGAAAGATCATGGGTTTATAAGAGAAAAAGATATCTCCATTGGCATAAGGCCTTTTGGGGAGAGCCCAAGAGCAAAGCCATGAGGGTCTAGGCCCAAAGTGGACAATATCATGCTATTGTGGAGATATCTAAATTCTTTTCGATCCTACAATTTAACCGCCAACTGTGCATAAGAGGTATGGTCTGATTGAGCCATGTGTGTACAATATTGACCTCGAACAAAGAAAGTGGGGGCTCCTATGTTCGAATCAAGAGGACCAGACACCAGGCAGGAAGTCCTAGTTGCGATTAGGCAAGGAAGTCCTAGGGGCAGGAAGACCTGGTGGGTCGAGGATCGGAATGGTCCTTTGTTTGAGGGGGGGATTGTTGGGGTTGCAAGGTTGCAAACATAGTCCCATATTAGAAACACATGGGAAAGATCATGGGTTTATAAGAGAAAAAGATATCTCCATTGACATGAGGCCTTTTGGGGAGAGTCCAAGAGCAAAGCCATGACCCCCAAAGTGGACAATATCATGCTATTATGGAGATATCTAAATTCTTTTCGATCCTACACATTCGACTTGATAATTTGATACTTTCTACATCCGATTCCCATAGTTTGGATATGACTCCTCCACATTGCTTCTTGTTCTATTTGTAAATCAAACCATGAACAAGAAGCCATTTTCCTTGTCTTCCTCTTGCAATGGTGGCCCAAAAGCTGTAAAGGAGAAGAATAGAATATGAAGAAAAGCATAAGATGACAACAATAACAACAACTCACACCACAATTATTATTATTAATTTTAATTTACATCTCATTCACAACATGTGGAACACACACAGCAATAATGCACAAGCATTTTTTTTTTCTTTTTCATTTATATAAAAATAATAATAATAAAAAGAATTTTAACTTTATTATTACTTTTGTCTGAATATTTAATTCAATGTGGGGATTCTTGTGGTGATACCAAAATGGCAAAGCATAAAAAAGTTTAAAGTCATTTTAACTCTGGAATCCGATCCTTTCCAAAGAAGTGCATAAATAGCATAAGAATTATCAATAATTCAGGGGTTTTTGTAGACACATGATATAATTCCACCTACTTATTATTATTATTATTATTATTATTATTATTATTATTATTATTATTATTGAACTAAATTTCCACTGTTTGACTTATAATTAATATGTCCTTAAAAATTTAAAAGTCAAGGAATATTAGGTCTTTAATTAGGTGGGGGTTTGAAATACTTATCCTTCTTTTAAATTTATTTTTAAGGAATATTAATTTAGGAAAACCTTTTTTAATGTTTAAAAAATGTGGGTTTTCTTTTAAATATCTAAATATTTAAACGAAAACAAAATGTGTTCTCTTTAAGTTAGTTTTTATTAGGTTTTTTCTCTACTCCAAATGCCATTTTAAAATCTATAAATATCATTTCAAAATATTAAATAATATTTACATAAAATTCATAAATTTAGCAATCAATAATTGTTGTATTCATATTTTTTTTTTTAATAATTGCGTCCATTTAAGATTTTATATTTTATAATTATCAAATTTACTCCTCTAGTAAATTTTCTACTCATTTTAAATAACTATATGTTTTTTTTATAATTCAGATATATAATCTTTTTGAATCAATAATTAATTTAGTTTACAAAAATTTTTCACTTATCATCAAAATAAATTCAAAAAACACACATGAATTCTGGCTGAATCGATCAAACCGGTTCAATCGGATAAAATTATGGACCGGAACTGTGACCTGGTCAACTAGGTCAGATTTGGATGGCATTGATTGGACTTGAGCACCGTCATCACTCACCTTCTCCCTCATTTATTTTGAGCCCGTTGCCATCACGTTTTGACCTGCTTTTTCCACTCTGTAACGAGAAGAGAAGTTAAACTCAAAGTTCCAATTTTTAAATTGCTACAGCCAAATCGCATTCATTCACCAATTTAATCTCTGTCATCTCATCCTCTCTCTCTCTCTCTCTGTTTCTATTCTTGTTCCTGGCATTCATTGGGTGTTGGCTTTTGAGAAGAGATCCATAAGACGCAACAAGGTTCAATCTTGCTGATAATGGCAGTGCTGGTTTAGTAGAACTGTAGAAGAGGGAGCAGTACAGTAGCTATCTTCTTTTCTCCACTTTTGTCCATTCCAAGCCATCTTCTTCGTCGTTGAACCCTTCCCTTAAAGCAAAATCCAATTTTTACCAGCAGAGAGACACGTCGCCGACACTGCTGCTGTGTCGGATGCAAGTATATTAGTCCCCTCGGCTTTCAACGAAGAGGAAGAGCTCGGAGGAGGAGATGGCAAGAGGCGATCGTCTCCCGGCGGCTCTTGTTCCTTTTCTGCTCCTCTTCGCGGCGGCGGTGGAATCCGCCACCGATTCGTCTGACGGTACGTCGTGAAGGAAATTGATTCGCAATGTAGGGGTTTAGAGGACTTCTCTGTGGGGAAAGGGAAGGGGTTTTCTTTTGTTGCATTTGATTCAAAGAGTTTAATTTGCAGTTCAAGCTCTTGGTGTGTTGTATACTTCTTTGAATAGCCCTCGGAAGCTCTCCGGATGGACTGAGAGCGGCGGCGACCCTTGCGGCGGCTCGTGGAAGGGGGTTTCTTGCTCCGGTTCAGCTGTTACTGCCATGTAGGCATTCCGGGTGAATCTCCATCTATTTTGTTCTTCTTGCTTCGTAATTATGCTGTCTCTCTTGCTGCAACAGAAAGTTATCAGGATTAGGGCTTAACGGTTCCCTGGGCTACCTCCTTTCAGATCTCTTGTCTTTGAAAACACTGTGAGCAATCCTATAGCTTTTGAAATCTCATCTTTTGTTCCATAAATGTGGATTATTTCTATGCAACGATTCATCAGGCTCTTCCATTTTACCTTATTTGCAGAGACTTGAGTGACAACAACATACAAAAAACCATTCCATATCAACTACCACCCAACTTAACTTATCTGTAATGATTTTGACGCATTGGAGGTTCAATTTTCCTTTCTTAAAGTCATTGTCATGACTGACTAATTTGTATCATTTGCTTTGTTGGTTGATGCAGGAATCTCGCTGGCAATGATCTTCATGGGAATCTTCCATATTCTATCTCTAGCATGATCTCTCTCAACTACCTGTAAGTTGTTTGTTGGGGTTCCTTGTGCTTCTTGACGGTGTAGATAATTTTATACTGAACAGTATTCATATTGTATCAATGAAGCAATCTCAGCCACAATGTTCTATCGGAGATTGGTGATCTATTCAGAGATCTTCAGAACCTCTCTGTGTTGTAAGATACTTGTCAATGATGTTCTTTTTGTTCCAGTACCTTCTTACGCTGTAATTAGAATTTCTACCTTACCATTTAAGTTCATAGAAGCAATTTATGATGGTTGAATGCTTATAATATGGAATATATTACGTCTTGTTTAAAATTACACCGATTCTTCAGGCATGTTGCTTAAGTAGTAAGGTATATTTTGTTTATGCTTACTAGGATGAATTGCAATTTGCAATGGCAATTGTCTCAGATGTTGTTGTTGATGTTGAATTGTCATCCTAAATTGCTTGTAATAATAAATTCTCCTGTCAATATACTTGGACATTGTACACATTCATCTTAAGCTTGTATATGATTCATCTCAGGGATTTGTCTTTCAACAACTTCTCCGGAGATGTACCTAACTCATTTGGTTTCATGTCCAATCTTTCCTGTCTGTAAGTACGCCAAAAAAGAGATTGTCCTATTTGTGTTCTTATGCCAGCCACATTCATGACATAAGATTCCTAAGCTTTATGTCTGTCGTTGCTTCTGCAGTTATTTACAAAATAATCGATTGACAGGATCAGTTAATATTCTTGCAAATCTAGACCTAACTACTCTGTAAGTTACCTTGAGCAAGGTGCTACCATCCCACTCTCTGCAACCAAAATCTAATGTTGTTTAATTTTTTTCAGTAATATTGCAAACAACCAATTTAATGGTTGGATACCACAGGGTTTCAATTCAATTCCAAACCTTGAGTGAGTTATAAAGTCTTTTTGCATGTACAAGTGTTTTCTTCTGCTTTTCCAGTCTCATTACTGTGATTTTCATACATAGGACTGGAGGAAATTCCTTCTCCAATAACCTGGCTCCTCCCCCACCACCATACATGCCACCTCCTCCAAGAAGACCACACCGGGTTTGTGATGACACTCAAGAACCTAGATATATGCCATCATCAAACTCTCCAGATCATGCGAGCAACAAACAGAGCTTGACTACAGGTCAAGTGATAGGGATTGCTATAAGTTCGACAGTTGGTGTGTTATGCATACTATTAGCTGGAACATTGTACCTTTTCAACATTTGGAAGAGTAAACATGATGGTATTATTAGTGGGAGTGATTCTGGAAGGTTAGCAGATGTCGGTACAAACAAAGGTACCCCATCAGTTCATAATTTTTGGTTTCTTTCCTTTTATTTCACGCCCTTAATTTTTCTTCTCTGATTTCGGGACACATAAATATCCTATATCTCTCAAGAAGGAGATAATTTCTGTGGATATTTCATTCCTAATATGTAACGACAATTACATCGAAAAACTGGTTTTACTTATATCTAGCAGCATCAGTTATGAAATTGTTCCCTGACTATCAAACTATCAGATTCATATGCTATGATGATTGTATTATAATTTTATGAAATTTTCCTTTTAACTTGAAGGAAACACAAGAATCACAAAAGCCTTCAAAATCTCCTCTCCATTCAACCACACACTCTCTTATCCTGTAAATAATATATTCATCAATATCATTTGCTTGCTGACTAATAGATCCAAAATATCTGTAATAGCTACTTCTACGAATTTTATCTTCATCCATATTAATATTACTTTTCTTCTTATCTTACTATTAAGAATACATTTCATGCAATTTAATAATAGTTCTACTTAAATACCTCTAGTAGAATTGGATTTACAACACAAAAATTAACTTTTTATAGTCATGGAGTGTTAGTATTTATTTGTTGGCATACCTTTAAACAACTTTGTGATGTAATGAATTTCAAATTATTTATCATTCCTCTCATGGTAGATAACCTTGCATTAATTTCTTAAATTGACTTGAAAAGATTCACATTTGCACTATCAATGTTAACAAGTTTATAAACAACTCAAAGAAGCCCTCCCCACACTGCTACAGCTTTCCGATTTATCTCCTCACAGATAGTCATGGGGCCGATCGTGTGGGGCCGTTGGGGTGGCGGATTCCACCTTTTGCTACCATGTTTATAAACAACTCAAAGCTATGTAATTAGTTTCAAATTATTTATCATTTATAAGATTGTTTACCCAAATTTCTATCAATTACATGAAAAATGATCTGCTTAATTTTGAGTATTATGTATTGGGAGATGTATAATTTTTAACATTAGATAAGTGTATACTTGTGTTGATTCATTAAGGTAAGTAGACAAATCTTTTTTCCTGGGATTATTTGATTGTTTATGTACAGTTTTTGATACAGTCTCATATATTTTCTAGTCTTTATTAACAGTCTCATATATTTTCTAGTCTTTATTAACATACAAGTGAATCAATTTCCCTCTTGTGCATGACTTAACAAGTCACTGAGAAAGAGATGCAAGAGCAGATGCTGAAAAGTCCTTCCACAGCAAGTCTGAATTTTCCTGATAAAATCATAATTCACAAGTTGGATGAGAAGAGTGGAACTGCAAACCGAACAAAAGTGTCTACAGCTGCAACATCATATTCTGTTGCTTCACTTCAGGTTGCCACGAACAGCTTCAACCAGGATTGTCTTGTGGGTGAAGGTTCCCTTGGTCGGGTATATAGAGCAGAATTCCCTAATGGAAAGGTGATCTTTGGTGAACTACACCATGTAATGAAAAAGTTTTCATTCATTTTTAAAACCAAAATGTGCATAACAGAGAAGATTAAGAGCTCAATTGTTGTTATCTAACTGACAAAAACATAAGATATATCAATCTGCACCCTGATATATAGCTTGACTGGAAAATAAAATAACTCATTTCGTTTACTTGTGTTGAGTCTTCTGTTATATCTCAAATCCTTGAAGACTGTCAGCTTACATTTTTCATTTCTACTCTTCGTAAAAGCCAATTTTGTTATGTGTACATTATTTGGGAAACTATGTTGCTATATTGATTCTTATTTCCTCTTTTTCTTGACCTTGTTAAATTAATAGTATTCTTGTTAAATTAGGTTAGTGTAATGATCACATTTCCATTTTGGCGAAGCGTCAATGATTACACTTTAGTTGTTCTGCTAATTTGAGCACGACATACCAATCAATTCCTTGCCTCTCCCAGGTTTTGGCAATTAAAAAGATCGACAGTGCAGCATTATCCATACAAGAGGAGGATAACTTTCTCGAGGCTGTTTCAAATATATCGAGATTAAGGCATCCAAACATCGTTGCATTTTCAGGATATTGTGCAGAATATGGGCAAAGGCTTTTGGTTTATGAATATATTGGAAATGGAACTCTGCATGATGTGGTGCACTTTGTTGATGATTGTAGCAGGAAGCTATCTTGGAATGCGCGTATGAAGGTATCTCTCGGTACTGCTAGGGCACTGGAGTAAGTACTGTTTGAGACTGTAAAATTGGTTTGTACTTTTTGAACATGTATCGCTTTCAGTGAATTGGACTCACCTTTCTTTGTACTCAGATACCTGCATGAAGTATGTTTGCCCTCTGTAGTACACAGAAATCTCAAGTCTGCGAACGTCTTACTCGATGAAGAGTTTAACCCTTACTTGTCGGACTGTGGACTAGCTGCCTTAACACGGAAAACCGAGAGACAGGCAAGTAAAACAGTTACTGACAATGTTAGCCTTGTAATCAGACTTCATAAATCATTAACTCAACAGGTTTCGACCGAGGTAGTTGGCTCATTCGGTTATAGTGCTCCAGAATTTGCAATGACCGGAATGTATACTGTGAAGAGCGACGTGTATAGCTTTGGAGTAGTGATGTTGGAGCTCCTCACTGGTCGGAAACCACTTGATAGGTCCGCTTTCATAAACTGTTTGCTTGACTAAATGTTTTCAGATTCCAACAGCTGATTTCTATATGCTGGTCTATTTCAGTTCTAGAGTGCGCTCGGAACAATCCCTTGTCAGGTGGGCTATTCCTCAACTCCACGACATAGACGCGTTATCTAGGATGGTTGATCCAGCATTGAATGGAATATATCCTGCCAAATCTCTTTCGCGTTTTGCTGACATAATTGCGCTATGTGTTCAGGTACTTCAAACCAATTCAATAGCATGTTATTTTTCCAGTCTTTCATCAAAACATGAAAATTCTTATTGTTTTCCTGCTGACAGACGGAGCCAGAGTTCCGACCGCCGATGTCAGAAGTCGTCCAACAACTAGTTCAGCTGGTGCAGAGAGCAAGCCCGCTCAGAAGGCGATCGGGCGAGGAATTTGGATTCTCGTACAGGGCATTGGAGCAGGAAACCAGAATGGCAGAGAACACACCATTTTAATTTTTTTGATTTTTTTCCCCCTCTTTTCATTATCAATATTCAGTTCCTTCTAAACATATTGTTTAGTACATTTCTGTTCTCGGAGTTTATTAAAACTTATAGTAAATCAAAGAAATAACAAAGTTAATGATAAATTGGAGATGCTTCTCTAATTGTAATTGTACTTGTGTTTATTCTGAGTTTCACCAGATGCTCCAAAAACTTCTGTTAATTCATCAATTGGACGACAGAGCATGGATTCTGTCATTTTATTGCTCTAGATATCTCAAACTGAGGTTGTAGAACTTTCAGTGGTTAATTTAGGAGAACAGATGTAGCAATCTTCACCTGGAATCGATGATATGACGATCAGCAAAACAACTTGCTCTAAACTCCACCAACAATCTCTATGAACTAATATAGTTTTGAATAGTTTTTCAATTTATTTTAATGGTTGATAATTTTTTTTTAAAATTGGACCGGTCATTCAGGTTCGGTGTTAGCTGATTCAATATTTTTTTTTAATATAATTTTGGTTTTTTTTTTTTGTTTTCAAGTGTTGCAGGATGCTTCATCAAATTTAAATTAGTACTTTAGTAGGGACTAAAATACAAACTAAAGTTGGGAGGGTTCTCATTGAAAGTTAGTCGCGTCATTAAGGCACGAAAATCAGGAGACAAGTATGACTAAGCACGCAATTAACTGCGACTAATGGGAGCAATTAATGGAAAAGCGAAAGAATCGGAGAGATAAAGATTGAGGGAGTGGAAATCTGCGATTCGATTCGATCAATCCATTGGAGATTTAAATCCTTGGCGAAAGCTACTGCTGTCGCCTTCTTTTTTTTGCTCAAGATTCTGCGCTTTTGGGGCGGCACTGTTCATTCTTTCGAGTGGCGGAGGCAGCTCGATCGAGCTCGGATTCCAAGTCGTAAAATTTGCAGTTTTCCCCTGTTTTTAAAGGGTTTGGTTGATTGATTCTGCGATAGGGTAGGAGAAAGCTCCGATGCCCTACTCCAGGCACAATGCTGTTTCCGATTTTTCTTGTGACGCCTCACCGGATAGCCTTGAAGGTGTTTTACCTGTTTATGGTTTGATTGTTTTGTAAGAACTGGAAAAGTTTTCGCTTTTCGTATAATGGCACATGACAAATGATCTGTGGTTAGTGATGGCAGAGCCTTTGAGGCATTTAAAGACTGGGAATGAGAAGGATAGCCAAGAAGACGCAAAAGGTAGTATGAATTTGTACCCTGAGCGCCCTGGAGAGCCAGATTGCAGCTTCTACACGAGGACTGGGTTATGCAATTATGGGAATAAGTGCAAGTATAATCATCCTCCTGTAACCATGCAAGAAGTACCGCTAATAGAGGTGATGTTATTCATGTTACTTAAGTTGCTAGTGGAAACCAACCATGCTTTTTTAGTTAGAACTCATCCATGGAGGAATTTCATATGGATCATGCTGTTAAAACCAGAAGTAATTGTTTCTTGCAGGGAACTCATCACAAAGATGAACTTCCACAAAGAGATGGTCAACCTGATTGCCAGGTACAGTATATTAGAGAACCACGGCCATTTTTCTGTTTTCTCTTTTCTGCATCATGGATATGTCTAACGGCCCAAATCTAGGAGGCTTCAACTGAGATTTCATTTACCTGGCTATTGTGCCACCCCCTTTTCACCTTTTGGAAAGTCTACAAAATTTCGGGTGTAAATCTTCTCAAATAACTGCATCTTTTGTTCCTTAAATACAAACCATTGGGCTACACCAACCGGTGAGATAGTATGAGCAAACCATACCTACAACGTGCAATAGATCTTGTTCCTATGCAACAATAAGAGCGTAACCAATTGACTTAGCATCAAATTTTTAGGAAAACATAGATGATCCACAAACATCCAAATGAATATGATCTAGATTATCCTTTAATTGACATACTGTTGCGCCGAAACTGACCTTGTGCTTCACAAAGCACTCTACTTGTATAGACTACAAGTGGTTATATACTGCCCAAAACTCCAACCTATTTTACCCAGTTACCCAATCCTCACAGTAAGAGAAGATCTGTTTCTGAGGTTATACTTTCAATTCTTGAATTAAGAAGGAAAAAAACTCTACTTGAAAGGGCCTTCTTCTGGAAGGGCCAATTTCCTTCTGAAAATTATTGTAGCTTATCTTAATTAGAAGCTTGATTTCATTTCTCAATAAGTTACTGCTAATCTGTTGCTGATATGACTATAAGTTGCATTTATTTCTTTTTTCCTACATGAATGCATTAAATATCAGACCATAGGATGATTGTGGGATTCTACTTACATTTTCTTTATTTCAATTGGTCTGCAGTTTTTTCTCAAAACAGGAACTTGCAAGTTTGGAAAAAACTGCAAGTATCATCATGCACGAGATAAGCACGATGGCCAACTACTTCAGTTCAATATTTTGGGTCTACCGATGAGGATGGTGTTTAACATTTCCATTTTCTTAAGCTTCAAACATTTAGTTGATGGACTTTCTGTGAGTATAATTTTGCTCTGGGTCCACAGGATGAAAAATCTTGTCCCTACTACATGCGAACAAGATCTTGCAAATTTGGAGTTACCTGCAAATTCAATCATCCACAGCCTGACAATACCACAGCTTATTCTGGATTTTCTGCACCTACCCCAGTGCCATATTCAGTTGGACTACCATTGTGTTTTTCTAGGCCCCCTTTCATGTTGAATCCCGGACTGGATCGTCTTCAATATTACATGCCTGTTATTCTTCCACCAACACAATTGACCATGCCGATGCAACAGGGTTGGAGCACATATTTGGTGAGCCACTCAAATCCACTAGAGTATCTATGCATTATGCTTATTGTTTAATGGATAGATATGTTTGATTATATGTTACAGGAATTACAAGATTTAGCATAATTGCACATTTGTTTCTTAGTGAAATGTGTTTGTCATATTAACAATCGGAATATGCAGTATGTTTTTTAGTTCTAGCTCATCTTCTTGTGTGTTATTTTTTTAATTTATTAATTACATTTGTTACCATGATAGTATTATAAGCTTTTGACTACAGGATATAGATTATTACAGTTAATGCGTTACATGTGTCTCCCATATTTTTTTTGCTGAAGAATACGTATTTTTGGCATTTAAGTTGTGTCTATAGTTGAGAATTATGACTAGCTCTTGTCTAAGATAGGCTTAAAATTCGAATGCTCTCTATTCGAATGTCAACCTAAGTATTATCTCAAACGACATTATTATTAGTCCTAACCACGTACCGAACATGTACAGTCAGGTCCAAGTGTGTCGGTGGATTTCCCCGAGAGGCCTGATCAACCAAAATGCCAATTTTATATGAAAACAGGGAGCTGCAAATTTGGTAGTTCATGCAAATATCATCACCCTAAGGAGATGAATCAAGTATCTCCATGCTTCATGGGACCGGTAAATTTCTTCACTTGCTCTTAGTTCAAAGAGAGAGTGTTTCTTTTTTCTTCTGTCTGATTGTGGTCCTTGTTCTAAAACTTCCAACACAAATCCTTCTGACTCGATGGCAAAGGATGCTCCTGCGTGCACATCCTATTCCACATACGGAATCTGCAAGTACGGTGAAGCTTGCAAATTCGATCATCCTTTTGTGGCTGTGCTACCTCTTCAAGAACCAGCATCGATCTCTGCCTACCACAGGAGGACCAAATTTACGTGGATGGCGACCGATGATTTATGCCATGGGGTCCCAAAATCACCAAATGAGTTCAAGAAATCTGTGAGCATTACTGAAATCGAAGATGGCTCCTCAAGAGAGACTTCTCCATCACACACTGCTGCACCTCAATCAGATTAGTGCTAATCTCCATCGTCTCTTAATATGGTTACAGAAATGAGATTTCAGATCATCGCCGTCTCAGTCACCTTTTTTTGCTTATGACTGCCCTGAGAACTAGGGAAGCTTGCAGATACATAAGATGAACTGTGATAGCTGTGTTGCTGTAAGAAAAATCAATGGAGTCACATGTAAAGATGCTAGAATTTCACTGTGTTAAACTTGTAATGGATCTCAACTTTTGGAACATATCTCGTTTATTGTTGTATGAATTCAGTTTTGTAGGTTCAATTATTGTGGGTAGATCCAAATTCAACCAAAAGTCGGTCGACCGGATTAGATTCGACTCGGAAGGTAACACACCCTTGACTAGCATGAAGATCTTGGCAGTAGAAATCAAGGGTGAAAGAGATGGTCAACAAACAAATGTCAACCCTTTTATTTTTCATCAAGTTTACATCAAAGGCCAAGTCGAGAAACTCACAAACTTTCACCCCCAAAGTTTGGGGCATTAAATCATGCAATGGTCACAACAATAGTCAAAATTCTCCAAAAAAAAATTATTTCTTGACCAAGTAAACTTTCAGAAATAAGACTCATTCAGTAGTCTCCATAGTCGACTTGGTAATCAGCCAGTCAGAGTTCATCTTCTTATGTCACAGTTTATCTTAATTTTTTGAAAAAAAAAAGAGAGAAAAGAAATGATTTTATTGTCCTGTCCAATTATTTATGTATCCAATGGGATTGCTTCCTTTCATTAATGGCGTCTCCTCTGCAAGAGCAACACGAAGAGTTAAGAGTCGCTGTTCCTAACTACTGATCCTTCTCCTTCTACAGTTCTACTTCTTCTTCGTCGCCGACCTTTGGTCCAAAGTTGCCATTTTTAGCGTTCCTGTTCCTTCAAAATCCCATCTTGACGATGAAGAAGCTCGGCAAGGGCCAGGCACGGCGGGTCCACCCGGCCCCGTTGCCCAACCATCTGGCTGCGCTCCCCGCGGCGGTGATGGCGCTGGCGGCGGTTCTGGCGCCCGAGGAGCAGGAGGTACTGGCCTACTTGCTCTCCAGCAACGGCGGCGCCGGAGGAGGCGGAGGGGAGAGGCGGAGGGAGTGGTCGCCGCAGCGGCCGACGCACCTTCCGGAGCTGGGCTGCGGGTGCTTCGGGTGTTACACGAGCTTCTGGGCGCGGTGGGACGCGTCGCCCAACCGCCAGGTCATCCACCGCATCATCGACGCGGTGGAGGAAGGACTGGCCTCCAAGGAGCGGGAGCGCGGCCGCCGCCGGCGGCGCAGCGGCCGCGGCGGACGGAAAGGTGCTGCCTTTAAGGCCGCGGCGGCGCCGGAGGAAGGCAAAGTAGCTCGGCCTCAGCTTTTTCCATCGTCCGATGACGACGGCCGTGAATACGACGATACGACCAGCAGCGTCGACGGAGCGGATGAGGAGGCGCCGCCGGTAGCGGCGGCAGAGGAGAAGGTGGAGGACGGAACGAGTGATGGCGACAACTCTGCCATTAATGCGATCGACAAGAGCTCTGTGAGGAGATTTATGACCTTCATCGGTGAAAGAGTTTGGGGCGTCTGGAACTGAATCCACAAGAAAAGGAAGGTTTTTTGTTACTAAAATGGGTTAGAATTCGATCTCCCCTTTCCTGTTCCTGATCGAGGTAGTCGTCTTCTTCCTTCCTCCTGTAAATTTTCTGCTTTGTTGGAACTCAAAACAGAGTTCTTTTGCTTCATGTAAAAAATCGCTCCTTTTAAGAACCAAACTGTTCTATCATTAAGAAATTTCATCCTAACTTTCATTTGCTATGAACAAATCTATTTGATGGAGTGAAAGTGAAACAAAAAAAAAACATAAAATTTACTCCTTTTTGCGATTCTCTTTTTAAAGTTTAATGTATTATTATCAAATTCGATAAGAACTTTGAAAAAGAAAGACGAAATAAAAACAAATTGGTTTACAATTTATTATTAGGATTTGGAAATCTATGAGAAGATTTTGACGGAAAATATAAAAAAGATTTTGTTGGCATTTGTAGAGACAAAAGAGAGTGGGTGATGTTAAGCCCAAGGACGGAACAGTAGCAGCATCTTCATGCTTTGGAATTCCCACAGCAACAGCAGACAAATAAAAGGGTTTAGTTAACTTTTCCATGTTTCGAGGATGTTGTCGATACCTACGAAGCTCACACAATTTCAATTTTTCAAAATTAAAATTAAAGGGCAAAAATTAGAATTACGCCCCAAGTTAACAAAAATATAATGTTAGCATTTTTTCTCCTTCTAAAAACAGTCGTCCCTCTCGTAATTTTATCGGTTTTTACTTAATCGCTTCTGACAGATACACACTTTTGACACACATCTCTTCGAAAAATTTACAGTGCCCTCACCTATCAATAAATTAAATGATATTTATTTTATCTAAAATTCTAATTATAATTTCATAATTACTATAATTTAAATATTAAATTTTAAATTTTAAATAGTCATATAATTTTTAACTCGGATTAAATTAAAATAATTTATTAAATTAGAATTTGTTTAAAAATCTAATAACTAATTATGGGATGAAATTTGTTTCAGATTTAAAAAATATTATTTAATTTTTTTTCAAAGACTCTGGATGATTTTAATCTTAACTCAAAATTATATTTTACTAAAGATTAATTAGGTAATTATACATGGATGAAATGACTTTATGATAAAAAAAAACTAAAATATAAGTGAGGTGTCATCTGGACGATTCTGAAAATAAAGGTGTTATTTTGACTTTTTTTACTAAATTATTTATAATTTTTTTAAGTTCATTCATAGATTTGGTAAAAAGAGTTAAACAAGGTCAAGCTCAATTTGGGCTCAATCGACCCATTTAGATGGTGTACCATAATTTTCTTTTATTTAATTAGTGAAGAAGATTAGAACCAATTTCATAAAAAATTAGAAAATAGAAATTTTGAATAAAAAAAATGCCGACAACAATAATCAGAATTATATCAATTTTCTTTAATAATAATAATAATAATAATAATAATAATAATAATAATAATAATATAAGTCAAGGGTAAACATTTGACCATTAAAGATTCATTTTTTATATCCTAATCTTCCACATGGAATCTTAATTAGATTGTGACAGAACAATTACTTAGATTCGTGTTTCAATCTTTAATTTTTAATCTTTCTGTAAAATTAGGGGTTTTAATTTAAAAAAAAACTATTTTAAATAAAAAAGTCATGTAATCTAAAATGATATTTTTATTTTAACAATTAAATAAGTCATAGGCCAATATGTCAATTCATTTTTAAAAATTATAAATATATTATACTATGAGTTGAAATTCTCTTAGATTTTTAAAAACTAAACTAATCTAGAATTTATCTCTTAACATTTCGAATATTATGTTTGCTAATTATTTATGAATAATTAGCATAGAGAACAAATTTAGAGCTTACTAATTAATTCACTAATCATTTCCTCAATATTAATTTGCACACTAACTCGGTGCCTAAAAAGATGTCATTAAGACTAATCTCTCAAAACGAATTAAACTAATTAACACCATTAATGGAATTACTGTGGAAGAACAAAACAATATATGATGCATGAAATTAATAAGAACTGATTAATATATAATCAGACTGATATTACATATAAATACTGATTAGCACTGCACTAACTAATGGCCTGGGCCTTTGCTGCTGGGTCCAGAATCGGCCAATTTTGCTAGCACCACACCTCCATTGATGGACCTTGATCCTTCCACCACATTCATGGACATGAACAGCAACGTCACTGCAACAACAAGCATCATCATCATCACTGCCATGGAGCTTGAATTCATCATCTTCTATTGAATGGAAGAGATAGATAGCTCGTTTGGCTCTATATATAGAAAGAGAGGGTTAGGGTTAGGTTCAGAAGTTAGGGTTTTGGTCAAAAGATCTGCAAGCGAGGGTTTGAAAAACCATGAAAAATGCCATGTTGTTTGCGTGTGTGGAATTTATGTGGGTTGACAAAATGGGAGGGTTTTGATACACGAGTTGTGGGGGTCACACAGATTTGTTCCTCCCTTCATTAATTTTGAAGCTAGTAGTGTTTAGTAAACTTTTGATTGAGATCTCTCTTCGAATATAATGGCTACCTGTCGGTGTTCCTTAGATTTAGGTGTTCATTGGACAGATGATTAGTGAGTGATTACGGTTGTTTTCGGTGGGTATTAGTTGGAAGAGAAGGATTAGTGATCTTTTATAGCTGGAACTGAGTTTGGAATTTTGTATGCCGACAACTTCTTGTTGAGTTGTGTGTGCACACTGGGAGACGGCAAGAGAGCAAACTTAAGCTTGTTGTTGTCAATATTTAGATTTGTTAGTCTTTTTAATTGTTTGTTTGTTTTCTTTCCTTTTTCAGAGTTGCTCAAGGTGTTTGTTTGTCAACCAGTGGGGACCTACGAAATTTCGGTGTGTTCAAAGTTTTTGACTTGAAAATGCTCAATCTTTGAGGCTTTGATTGAACGGAAGAGCGAAGAGTAGCTTTGAGATGTCGAACACGAATTGGTTAAACCCAACACTATAACAACAACAACAACAACAACAACAACAATAACAACAACAATAAAATCCCTCGTTGGCAATAACTTGCGACAAAATTTTTACAAAAAATCATTACAAAAAAACTTTGTGACGACTTTTGTAACAAAATTTTTTTCGTCGCAAATTTGCCATTACAAAATTTTATGATGAAAAAAAATTCGTCACAAAATTTACAACAAATAATATTTATCACAAAATTTATTACAAAATTAGCCACTAATTTTGAATTTGCAACCAAAATAATTTTGAACAAAATTTCATGGCGAGAGACACTTTTTCGTTGCAAATTTTACCAAAAAAAAATAATCCATAGCAAAATTTGCCACCAAAATGTCATCTTGTTTTCTGTTCAAATACTGAAACAAAACAGTTAGATGAATTGACCTAATTTATTACCAACAAATAGATGAGCTTTCATCGGAAAATAATTTAGATTAGTACACTTGATGAAATAATCTGTAACAACTCCATATATATTTTTAGCTGCACCCGAATGCAACCAGAAAAGCTAAAGCAAAGATTCTATTGATCAAAGCCAGTAACATAATTGATTATGTCTGAAATCAATAGAGATGACGTGTTGGGTAGATGATTTTATTGTTGACTGAATGAAAACTCTGGGATGGAAAATAGATGACACCTGATACTCCTTTCTGCGCACATCGCAAAAAGAGCAAAGGGGAGCGTTAGAGCAAGAACTAGGGATAGGATCTCTAGTACAGACACTCCGATGCTCCCTAGTATACATTCACTTATTCTGACTTTGACAACTGTGACCTGGAGACGATTCACCTAATCTTAGAAATCCCTAAGAGTTTTTTCATTCGTATCCCAACTCCTCAAGATCGTCCTCATTGTCCTCCACTTGGCTATGTCACCTTTTTCAAAGATCAGCTTCTCGGGGGGTCTTCTTTTTCCAATCCCCCATTTTCTATTTGAAATAGGTTGCTACTTTAATCTTCTCTCTAATAACTAGCATCCAATGTCTTCTGCTCTATGTGTGGAATGATTATTCTGTTCCTCCTGTATGACATCCCACTGACCCCGAGGAACTTTCATTGTTTCTCTTATCCTAAGAAGTCCAAACCCAGGGTCTTCTTGTTCCAATCTCGCCCTAAAGTAATTTTCTTGAAGAACTTGCTTTCCTCTAATAAGGAATAAAAATCTCATTTCTTCTTCATTCTGTTGGTACAATTTGAACTAATGGCTTAACTCAGATTTTGATGAATGACAAGTGAGTTAAGTTAGGCGTTTTTGTGATCTAATGCATTTACCTGTTGGTTGGTCCTAGGAATATCGTACCGGTTCCCCTGTACAAAAATTTTGTACAAGTCCTGAACTTTTCCTAACAACCTATTGTGTTCTTCAAAAATTAAATTCGGAATCGCAAACGGAACTTAACATTATTGATTACAAATTTAATTTATCTGTTTTTAGAGGTTTAGACTTAAATCGCAAATGATACTTAATATTATAGATCTAAATCCACCTATGTTACAAATTCAATTAAATATTTATTTCGGAAATCGACTCCTAGGTCAAACATGGCGAGGCACTTGGCCTTCTTGGGTATGGGAACATCCACCATTGCCTCGACAAAACCTCTTAACGAAATTCAATATTTAATTTCCTTATATAACTCTAGGTTTAACCAAAAAGAACAATCGAATCACAAGATCAAAAAATAAAAGAAACACAACTTCGAAACAAATCCAAATATCTAGAATCTCTAGCCTCTTGTGTTTGGTATTTCAAAACTATACAAAGAAAACTAGTATGATGCGGAATAAAATTACTAGTTATACTTTTCTTTGTAAGCAACAACCTTTTGATCTTCTATCGTATTTCTCTTCTTATCTCGGACGTTGTGTGGGCAATGATCTACCGAGATGAGAACCACCCAAGCCCTTCTTCTTCCTTCTTCCAAGTTTCGGCCAAGCAAGCTTCTTCAAGAAATTATAAGTCTCGGCTACCAACCAAGCTCTAAGGAAAACTAGGAAACAAAACCTCCTTTATCTTCTTCTTCTCCAAGCTAGATTCGGCCACCAAAACAAGCTCCTAGAGGTTGATGAGGTTCGGCCACCAAGGAGGAAGAAAAGG
Source organism: Zingiber officinale (assembly GCF_018446385.1). Classification (NCBI taxonomy): domain Eukaryota; kingdom Viridiplantae; phylum Streptophyta; class Magnoliopsida; order Zingiberales; family Zingiberaceae; genus Zingiber; species Zingiber officinale. Next base: position 150,857,179 of record NC_055988.1, read on the forward strand.
AGGAGATGGAGAGATCATATGACCGACCACTACCAAGGAAGAAAAAAGAGAGGAAAATAGAAGAGAGTTGTCTCTTATGAAGGCGCCCCTATCCTCTCTTTTATAATTCTTGGTCATGGCAAATAAGGAAATTTAATTATAATTAAAATTCCCTTTATTTTCCTTGCCATTGGTTAATAAGGAAAATTTAATAAAAAATTCCTTTTAACTTGGCCGACCACCTTAAGAGCTCCAATTTAGGCAAGTTTTAAACACAAAATTAAAACTTCCTTATTTGTTTCTAGAAATTTTTAAAATAAAAATTTCACTATAAATTTTCCCTTCATGGTTGGTTATAAAAGGAAATTTTATAAATTAAAATATCTCTATTAAAACATGTGGATGATTTCCAAAAAGGAAAGTTTTCTCTAAAATTAAAATCTTTCTTTCAATCTACAAATAAGGAAAGATATCAAATCTTTTCTTAATCTTTTGTAGAAACTTATAAAAGGAAATATTTAATTTTAAAACTCTCTTTTTAAATCATAAGGATGGTTTTATAAAAGGAAAGTTTTATCAAAAAATAAAAATCTTCCTTTTAACTACAAATAAGGAAAGATATAAAACCTTTCTCTTAATCTTTTTGTAGAAAGCTATAAAAGGAAAGATTTATAATTTTTAAAACTCTCTTTTAAAACCATGAAGATAGTTAAAAAAAGGAAAGTTTTATCAAAAATTAAAATCTTCCTTTTAACTACAAATAAGGAAAGATATCAAACCTTTCACTTAATCTCTTATAGAAAACTATAAAAGGAAAGATTTAATTTTAAACTCTCTTTTAAAACCATGGCTTCCACATATGAAAAATTTTTAAATAAAATCCCTTTTATTCTTTACATGACCGACCACACCAAGCTTCGACTCCAAGCTAGGGCCGACCACCTTGACTTGGCTCAACCTTTGGCTTGGCCGGCCCAAGCTTGGACTCCAAGCTTGCTTGGTCAGCCACCTAAGGTTGGGTAGGAAAGTGGGTATGCGGTGGGTATAATTCTCTATATACAAGAGGCTACGATAGGGACCGAGAGGAGGAATTGGTTTTGGTCTCCCGATGAAATTAAGCTTCCTGTGTTCGCCCCGAACACCCAACTTAATTTCATCAATAATCATTCATACCACTAAAGAATTATTATTGAACTACCGCACCAATCCCAAATTACATTTTAGGCTCCTTCTTATTATGAGTGTGTTAGTCTCCTTGTGTTTAAGATGTCGAATGCCCACTAATTAAATGAGTTACTGACAACTCTCTTTAATTAATATCTTAGTCCAAGAGTAGTACCACTCAACCTTATTGTCATGTCAGACTAAGTCCACCTGTAGGGTTTAACATGACAATCCTTATGAGCTCCTCTTGGGGACATTATCAACTTAGATTACTAGGACATAGTTTCCTTCTATAATCAACAACACACACTATAAGTAATATCATTTCCCAACTTATCGGGCCTATTGATTTATCGAGCTAAATCTCACCCTTTGATAAGTCAAAGAAATAAATACTAAATATATGTGCTTATTATTATATTAGGATTAAGAGCACACACACTTCCATAATAACTAAGGTCTTGTTCTTTTATTAAGTTAGTATAAAAAGAACTTACCTTAAATGGTCTTGCTCAATACACTCAGAGTGTACTAGTATAATTTATCAGTCAAGATAAACTAATACCTAATTATACTACGACTACTCCAATGGTTTGTTCTTTTCCATCTCAGTCGTGAGCTACTGTTTATAATTTATAAGGAATTGATAACATGATCTTCTGTGTGTGACACCACACACCATGTTATCTATAATATAAATTAATCGAACAACTACACTTAATTTATAAATGTAGATATTTGACCAATATGATTCTTATTTCTAGGTAAATGTTTATACAAAAAGCTAGGCTTTTAGTATACATTCCAACAATCACCCACTTATACTAAAAGACTATGCTGCCATATACCCTGCTATACATCTGATTCCCAACCCTTCAACATGCCCATCAAAAGCTTTTGCCTTAAGGGCCTTAGTGAAAGGATCTCCTAGGTTATCACCTGATGTAATTTAGGCGGCAACAACTTCTCCTCGTTATACGATGTCTCGTATTGGGTGGTACTTGCGTTCTATTGTGTTTACTTGCTTTATGGACTTATGATTTCTTCGAGTTTGCTACTGCACCACTATTATTACAATAAATTGTAATAATTTTTGGGTAAACCAGAAATCATGTCTAAGTCCATTATGAAGTTTCTGAGCCATATAACTTCTATGGTCGCCTCAAAGGCTGCCACATACTCAGCTTCTATGGTGGAGTCCGAAAAAAGTCCTATGCTTAATACTCCTCCATTGTTATGGCTTCACCTCCTAAAGTAAACACAAAACCCTGAGGTTGACTTACTATTGTCCCTATCTGATTGGAAGTCTGAATCCGTGTAACCTACAGGGAGCAAATCATCTGCCTTATAAACTAGCATATAATCTCTAGTCCCTCTAAGGTACTTTAATATATGCTTTACAGCAGTCCAGTGTCCCGGTCTTGGATTACTTTGATATCTGCTAACCATGTCCACGGCAAAACATATATCCTATCTCGTGCATAGTATATATTAGGCTTCCTACAGTAGAAGCATAAGGAACTATCGTCATGTCTTCTATCTCTTTTGATGTCTTCGAAGACATCTCTTTAGATAAAGATACTCCATACCAAAAAGGTAGAAAAACCTTTCTTGGAGTCTTGCATGCTAAAATGAGTTAAGATAGTATCGATATATGAAGCTCGGGATAAGCACAACATTCTTTTCTTGTGATCCCTGATTACTTTGATCCCAAGAATATGTGCGCATTCTCTTAAGTCCTTCATATCGAATTGCTTGGACAACCATACCCTTACTTCCGACAACACTTTGATATTGTTTCCAACTACCAAAAATGTCATCTACGTATAGTACAAGAAATACTACCACGTTTCCATCACACTTCTTGTATACACAAGACTCATCCGGATACTGAATAAATCCATAAGTATGGATTACTTCATTCATCCGGATGTTCCAATACCTTGAAGCTTTGTTCAGTCTATAAATAGACCGATTGAGCTTTTATACAAGATACTCTTTGCCCTTTTCAGTGAACCCCTTTGGTTGCTTTATATGGATGCTTTCTTCAAGACTTCCATTAAGGAAAGCTGTCTTGACATCCACTTGCCAAATCTCATAATCCATATGAGCAGCAATAGATAAAAGAATCCGGATAGACCTAAGCATGACTACCGGTAAAAGGTTTCCCTTTTTCAACAAGCCTTGCTTTGAAAGTTTCTACCTTTCTGTCTGTCTCTTTTTTTCTATTGTAGAATTATTTTCATCTAATGGCTTTTACACCATTTGGTGGTTCTATAAGCTCCCAGACTCTATTAGAATACATAGATTCTATTTCAGTATTCATTGCTCTTTACTAAGATACTGCATCTTTATCTTAGAGTGCTTCATTATATGTCCGAGGATCAAGTTCATGTTCACAAGGGCTATAGTCCAAAGACTCATGAATTTTTCATGTTGCCTTAATAACCCTCCCACTACGACCAGACACTTTTTGCAATAGTGTATCATTTATGATACGTGTTGCAGTTTCTTGTGATATTTTATCTTGTACAATTAGCACTAGATTAGACGTGTCCTTTATTATTTCCTTAAGAATAAATTTACTTATGGGCTTATAATTCATTACATAGTCCTCTTCTAAAAATTAGGTATTAGTGCTTACAATGACCTTCTGATTTTAGGACTATAAACCTCCTTTCATTTCTCTAGGATAACCCACAAACAAGTGAACTCCTGTCCAACTTATCAGTGTCTCCCTTCAGCACATGTGCTGGACTACCCCAAATCTGAATACGCTTCAGACTAGGCTTACGCCCATTCTATAATTCTATGGGAGTAGAGGGTTCTGACTTTAGAAGGTACTATGTTCACTTCTGTTTCCAGAGTATATCCTTAAAACGAATTTGGTAATTCTGAATAACCCATCATTGATCTAACTATTTCCATAAGAGTCCTATTCCTTCGTTCTACTACACCATTCTGTTGGGGTGTACCAGGTGCAGTCAGTTGGGATTGAATCCCAACTTCTGATAAGTAACTCCTAAACTCTCCTAAGAAGTACTCGCCACTACGATCTCACCGTAGTGTCTTGATACTTTTACCTTGACGTTTCTCTACATCAGCCTTGTACTCTTTGAACTCATTAAAGCACTTAGACTTGCGGCGCATCAAGTAAATATATCCGTATCTCGAATAGTCATCTATAAAAGAGACGAAATATTCGAAACCACCTCTTTCCTGGATAGTCATAGGTCCACACAAATCAGAATGAATCAATTCCAACACTTCTTTGGTTTTATACCCCTTAGACTTAAAAAGCCTCTTTGGTCATTTTTCCTTCCAAGTAAGACTTGCAGGTTGAAAAGTTTTTCACTACTAATGAACCCAAAAGTTCATTGACTATTATCCTTTAAATCCTACTCAAGTCAATATGACCTAACCTTAGATGCAAAAGATATGATTAGTTCATTTTCGAAGGTTGCTTTCTCTTATTAGAGTTAGAAGATGTGTTATTAATTTCCATTTGTTGCATCGTGGGAGTTATTGGATTATAAATTGTCAACCAACGTACCAGAACAGATAACTTCCCTATTATTCTTGATAACAACTTTGTTATAAAAAAACAGAATATCAAGTTCTTTGATAGTTTAGAAATCGAAATCAAGTTCTTTCTAAACTTGGTACGTAAAAACAATTTCTCAAAATCCATATTTTATTCCTATCAGAGGATAAACATCTCCCACTGCAACAACGACTACTTTTGCAGTAGTGCCCATGTAGACGGTGCTTTCCCTTTCATATAGTTGTCGGGTTTCCTAGAACTTTGCAATGAATTGTAGACATGATCAGTGGCTCATGTATCTACACACCAAGTACCGGTAGATATCACCACTAAACATGTTTTAACAACTAATGAATAAAATACACCTATATTGTTCTTAGTTCTGAGAGGACAGTCAACCTTAGAGTCTAAGTTCTGTTTCCAATCATTATAATTGGGACTACTAAGTCTATTCTATAGTATAACAACTAGGGGATTGACAAACATTTGAAATCCTAATAATCACAAAAATATTTGGTCAAGACCAACACCTCAAAATCCTTGTAATTTATCCATTAATTTTATTATCTTATCAACCTAACTTTATAGCAAATAAAATTAATAGTTGGTCTATCTTTGATCAAATATTTGGTCAAAACTTTGAAACTAAAATAATATTGATTCTCAAAACAATATTATTTAACACCTCTAACACCGTGAATTTTGTATGTCACGTTAGTGTGGGCGTATACAAAATCAAATATTTGTAAAAGAAGGGTCTTATCCATTAATTATCTTGTCAACCTTAAATTACCTCAAACACCATAAATTTTGTATGTCACATTAGTGTGGACGTATACAAATTCAAATATTTGTAAGAGGAGGTTTTACCCTTTTTATTATCTTGTCAACCTAACTTTATGACAAATAAAATTACCTCAAACACCGTAAATTATGTATGCCATGTTAGTGTGGACGTATACAAATTCAGACATTTGTAAGAGGGGGTTTCACCTTGCTTCATGACAAATTAATAGTTGGTATTCCTTTGGTCACGCAAAATAATAGTAGTGACTCAGTTGGGGAGGATACTATTGAATGCGTCTAATTGTATACCATTACTTAATACTTAGTCTATTAAATATGATTATGCCCCTTCAGTTGGAGAAGATCACACGCTCCTAAATAATTTCCTATAACTATCCATAAAGGAAGTTTGATCTAGTGATCCGCAACAAACCCATTCGTTGTGGAGGGAGGCACTCAGAGCCAACACGCAAGCTTGTTGCATCACTTACAAACCAGTAATGGAGACTATGGAATTTATTTAAAAATCTCTCTCCCACTTAGTTATTTAAGGTGAGGAATTTAAACTTAGCAAGCATACATCACACACATCACAGTAAATAAAAGCAAAAAATATGGAAATTAATTTTCCAACTATTATGAATCCCATGCCACCGGATCCGTGCGAAGTTATAAAATTTCATAAAAACTTCGTGTACATGTTTTCTAGCCTAGATCTACACTAGATCTACAAGGAAGAGACTTATACCTTTGTAGCGAAGCCCTTCGCGTATCCCACTCGTCCAAGGTTCGCCGAATCTCAAGGTTGTCAAGTGTACAACCCTCTATATGTATCCACACGAACAAATCGATGGAGAGAACCTCTAAAGATGTGCTAGCAACCTTAGAGGATCAACAATGGTGGAGGAGAGGGAGAGAAGAAAGGTAGAGAGGAAGAAGAAGGAGGTTCCACACACAAAATGAAACTCCCACAATGACATAAAGTGGCCGACCACATTGAAATGAGGTTATATACCTCCATGGGATATCAAGAGTCACAACTCTTGATCTCCCTCATGATGTGGCACACACATAAGCCAACCTTGATGATGTGGAACATCATCATTGGCCCACTTAATGCCAACTCACAAATGAGGTGGCAATGGTCAAGTCAAACTTGACCTTTCATCTTCCTCTCAAGTCAAGTCAAACTTGACCACTTCTCTCCCATGGTTGATCAAATCTAACCATTGGTTCAAGTCAATTTTAATTTAATGAATCTCTATTCATTGAATTAAATTGGCTCAATGAGTCTAAGTCCAAATTAGACTCATTTAACACATGAACCAATTTGAGTCCAACTCAATTAGTTTACTTTGGATTACTCTTAATCCAATTTGGTTCATCACATGAACCTAATCCTCTTGGTTCATCAAATGAACCTAATTTCCATCTAATTGTCCTTTGTGTGTGACCCTATAGGTTCTTGTAACGTTGGCAATGCTCCTAAACCCTTTTAGAAGCATAAGTAATGAGCTGTATCTAGTAACACATCATTACTACCCAAGTTACAAGAATGTTGAGATCCAACATCACATTGTGACTACTAATTGTGACTCTTCACAATATATGACAATGTCCTTCTATCCTAGACATCGAGATTGATCAATGTGAGGCATAGACCGTGTCATCCTCTAATCAATCTAAATCTTGAACTCCAAGTAGAATCACTCAATCAAATGAGCTCAACATCTCATATTGACTCATTTGGGCATGACTATGCACTTAGTGGTCTCACTCTATCAAGAATAATGATGTCACTCCCGTCATATAGGAGGGATAGATCCCATCTACATCACTCACATCCCTTCGCATAATTCGTTACATACCCAGTAATCGCCTTTATAGTCCACCCAATTATGGGTGACGTTTGACGAAGCCAAAGTATGTAACTCCTTATGTAGGGAACCATGGTGACTTCAGGTCCAAGGACTAATAGTATACTAATAGCCACATGAGAAAGTATATGACACTCATATAACGATCCATGATACTTTCTCATGGCGGGTCATTCAGTATACATTCTTCAATGCATACCCATGTGTCAACTTGATATCTCCATATCCATGACTTGTGAGATCAAGTCATCGAGTTGACCTATATGCTAGTCTCGTCGCATTAACATTGTCCCTGAATGTTAATACTTGACTAGAAATGATTAAGAGTAGTGTTCCCTATATTATCTCACTATCGATTCAACCAATCGATTGATATAGGTAAGAACCTTCTACTCAAGGACGCTATTATACTTAGTTATTTGGCACAAATACAAGTAAGTATAATAACCATAAACAAATGCCTTTATATACATAAGAAATATGATACAATGAGTCCATACAACAATCATCAAATGATTGGCTCTAGGGCTCTAACTAACAATCTCCCACTAGCACTAGTGCCAATCAGTGTAAGCTCTAAGGCCTAATGACCTAGTGTGACCATCATGCTTTCTCTGTGCCAAAGCCTTGGTCAAGGGATCTGCGATGTTAGCCTCAGTGGGTACTCTGCAAATCTTCACATCTCCTCTATCGATGATCTCTCGAATGAGATGGAAGTGCCATAGTATGTATTTGGTCCACTGGTGTAAGCGAGGTCCATTATTGTCACAATAGAGCTCTATGGGATCAGCTATGCTAGGAACCACCCCAAGTTCAGTAATGAACTTGCGGATTTAAACTGCCTCCTTTGCTGCTTCTGATGCAGCAATATACTCGGCCTCTGTTGTAAAATCAGCGATTGTGTCCTGCTTCAAACTCTTCCAGCTCACAGCATCACCATTTATGCAAAACATGAACCCAGACTGTGATCGATAATCATCCTGGTCAGTTTGGAAGCTAGCATCACTGTAACCCTTTATAGCTAGCTCGTCATCGCCTCCATATATCAAGAAATATTCTTTAGTCCTTCTCAAGTACTTAAGAATATTCTTGACCGCTATCCAGTGACTTTCACCTGTATCTGACTGATATCTGCTCGTCATGCTCAAAGCAAACGAGACATCAGGACGAGTACATAACATGGCGTACATGATAGATCCTATGGCTGAAGCATAAGGGATCTGATCCATGCGGTCTCTCTCCTCTCTAGAAGAGGGACCTTGAGTCTTCGAAAGACTCACGCCATGTGACATCGGTAGAAATCCCTTCTTGGAGTTCTGCATGGCAAACCGAAGGAGTACCTTGTCAATGTATGTACTCTGACTTAGGCGAAACAATCTCTTAGATCTATCTCTATAGATCTGTATACCTAAAATGTGGGATGCCTCACCTAAGTCCTTCATTGAGAAACAAGTCCCTAGCCAGGTCTTGACAGACTGAAGCAAAGGGATGTCTTTCCTAATGAGTAGTATGTCATCCACATACAATATGAGGAAGACAACTATGCCTCCTACAACCTTCTTGTAGACACAAGATTCATCTTCATTCTTGATGAAACCAAACTGTTTGATTGCATCATTGAATCGAAGATTCCAGCTCTGAGAAGCTTGCTTTAGTCCATAAATGGACCTATGCAGCTTGCATACTCTGCTAGTATGCTGTGGATCTACAAAATCCTCAGGTTGTGTCATGTACACATCCTCGAGTAGGTTTTCATTCAGAAAAGCGATTTTGACATCCATCTGCCAGATCTCATAATCATGGTATGCTGCAATAGCAAGCATGATCCGAATGGATTTAAACATCGCTACTGGAGAAAAGGTTTATCATAGTCAATACCATGAATTTGCTTAAAACCTTTAGCTACCAACCGACCCTTATAAATAAGTCCATCCATGTCAGTCTTTCTCTTAAAGACCCACTTACACCCAATGTGTTTGACTCCTTCAGGTGGATCAACCAAAGTCCATACTTGGTTAGTGTACATGGATTACATCTCGGATCTCATGGCCTCTAGCCATTTCTCGGAATTTGGTCTCATCACAGCTTCTTGATAGGAGGTAGGCTCATCCTCAATGAGCACAACGTCATCATGGTCAGACAAGAGAAATGAGTATCTCTCAGGCTGACGACGTACCCTATCAGACCTGCGAAGAGGTAGGTCTACTTGAACTGGTTGTGGTTCCTCAACTCCTTGTGGATCAACATCATCCACAACACTTTGTGGTTCCGGTTCAACTTCCATTAAGGCTTCAGTGCTATGGTCCACATCTTGAACTTCTTCAAGATCGAACGTACTCCCACTAGTTTTTCTAGAAATAAAGTCATACTAATAGCCACATGAGAAAGTATATGACACTCATATAACGATCCATGATACTTTCTCATGACGGGTCATTCAGTATACATTCTCTAATGCATACCCATGTGTCAACTTGATATCTCCATATCCATGACTTGTGAGATCAAGTCATCGAGTTGACCTACATGCTAGTCTCGTCGCATTAACATTGTCCTTGAATGTTAATACTTGACTAGGAATGATTAAGAGCAGTGTTTCCTATATCATCTCACTATCGATTCAACCAATCGATTGATATAGGTAAGAACCTTCTACTCAAGGACGCTATTATGCTTAGTTATTTGGCACCAATACAAGTAAGTATAATAATCATAAACAAATACCTTTATATACATAAGAAATATGATATAATGAGTCCATACAACAGTCATCAAATAATGGCTCTAGGGCTCTAACTAACACATACATCACACACATCACAGTAAATAAAAGCAATAAATATGGAAATTAATTTTCCAACTATTATGACCTTTTCCATCACTGTCCTTCTCATGTTGCCAACCCTAGGGTTCATGCCGTAGAGCCCATCGAGCTTCCTTTTCCGCTACGCCTCTGGTCCTATAATAGTACCACACCTCTCAAGGATACGATCCGCGACAGAAAGAATAAAATTTTACATACATTGATCTTATATTCCACAAGGGAATGTACATCAAGTCTTGATCGAACATAAAAGTAAAATCCTAGTGCTAATACAGCTCCTACTGTAATAGTTAAATACAATCATGCACACACAATAACATACCCTTGACATGTGCAAGGGTCCAATCACACACAATAACCATAAGCCATAATAGTTGGAGCCTAAAACCACAGAGTTAGCATATCCTACTATTATTCTGCCTAAATTATGTATGAAATGTGCATAATTAAACTGAAAACCAAACACACAGAGGCAAACCCTAGCTCTGATACCAATTGTTGCGCCTAAAGGATGCCCACATATCTCCACAATGGCATGATATTATCCACTTTGGGCCTAGGCCATCATGGCTTTGCTCTTGGGCTCTACCCAAAAGGTCTCATGCCAATGGAGATATCTTGCATCCTTTTAACCCTATGATCTTTACCAAATATTTCCAATGTAGGACTTTGATTGAACCCCAACATTACCGAGCATGCAGAGATTGACAGGTTTAGGGGACTTGACACTAGGATGAAACTCAACTAGGTCTGAGGACCCGATAGTTGGTGTGAAGCTCATATAGGTCAAATGGTCGACCTGATATTAGGTGGGAAGTTAAGCTGAGTCCGCGGGGTCTGACAGTTGGTCGAAGTCCAGTTGGGTCTACAGACCTGACAATTGGCGAGAAGACCTAGTGGGTCGAGAGGACAGTCAATAGACTGCAAGTTGTTAAGTGAAAGTAAGCCACTCGAGGAGAGAGTTCTGATGAGGACGAGTTCAAGTTTGGACTTTAGGTGTTAGTTCAGTTTAGGTCCATTTTAGATCCCTAAACTGAGACCTTAACTAGTTCCTGGTCCTGGAAGGATAAGAACTAATTATTACTACTTATTATTTTTGTACTAATTAACTTAGTTTTTCTAGTTAGATATTTTAATATTGGACTAACATATTTTGTAGGGCAAAAGAAGCATAAAGTGCCTCGGGTGAACAGTACCTGAGGCATCTTTGGGAGCTTTGAAAGCGCCTTGAATACTATTCATGGAAGGTGCCTTCGAAGGCTTGGAAGATGTCTTCCATCGGATAAAATCAGAATTTGTCGATGATAAGGAGTAGTATTTGTCAGGATAAAATTTTGCCTATGAAAGGTGCCTTCAACGCTATGGAATGAGCCTTCCACACTCCATAAAGAGCATCTCGAGCAACCCTTCAACAAACCTCATTTGACAAGCTTCTACGTGTTTGTTTGATGTCTTGATTGCTCTGGTTTCTTGATATTGCTTCAAAAAATTCTTTTTGCCATTGAGCTACTTTTATGAGTCATCTGATCATCTCCAGCAGACCAATAGCAACACATGAGCACACTCTAAATTGTTGGTAACTTTAAATAGTGTTGTAATTTTCATACTACTGCTTTAAAAGGGAAGTGTAGGCTGTTACACTGTCCCTATCTTTGTATTTGATTACCTCTTTCGGTAATTCTGGAATAGGCATTCAGTGAATTATCCATCGATAGGTCTATGAGACCTGGATCTTGGAGTAGGAGTCGCCAAAAGCTTTGAACCAAGTAAAGCCGACTGCTTTTTTTTTAATCTTTTTAGTTTAAACTTTTTGTTGCGATTTTACTTTAAATTTGTAAAATAATTTTGTTTTTAAAAACACGTGATTCACCCCCTCTCAGGTACTCATGATCCAATAAGTGGTATCAGAGGCTAGTTAGATCTGAATTGGTGCAACCACCAATCAAGCAGGGGGATCATTGCTTTTTTTGACTTTTCCAATTTTTATCGCTTAATTATAAATGCAATAACTGTACCTTTTTCCCATACTACTTACCCAAGACACAGTCTTGATATTTGTTTTAAGTTTTCTTTTTCAATAATTTTATCATTTAAGGGATCCAGCACAGTTTGTCCCTTGCTATTTAATGGAGACGACTTTCCCTACTGGAAGAGGTACGAATGCAAGTATATCTGAAGACCGACTTTGACCAATAGTTTAATGTCACTAGAGGATACAAGGCGCCAGTTGATTATAACACCAAAATTCCAATTGATCTAGAAAATTAGAATCAAGAGATGAAGAAGAAGGCCTAGATCGACTTCAAAGCCTTCAACATAATTCAATGCAGTCTAATGAAGGAGGAGCTTAACTGTGTCAGACCACACGAGAATACAAAGGAGTTGTGGGACAAGCTCATAGAACTACGTACGTGAAGGGACCAGCTGTTGGTTAGTCCTAGGAAAACGTACCGGTTCCACTGTACAAAAATTTTTGTACAAGTGTCGAACATTTCCTTAAATAACCTATTATGTTATTTAGAAATTAAATTAGGGATCGCAGACGGAACTTAACATCATTGATTCCAAATTTAACTTATCTGTTCTTAATGGTTTAGATTTGAATCGCAAGCGGAACTTAACACTATTGATTCAAATCTACCTAAGTTATTAATTCCATAAATATTAATTTTCAAAATTGGCTTCCAGGACTGCATGGCGAGGCACATGGCCTTCTTGGATATGGGAGCAACCACCACCGCCTAGGCAAAGCCTTTTAAGGAAAGCTAATATTTATTTCCTTAAATAACTCTAGGTTAACCAAAAAGAACAATCGAATCACAAATTCGAAAAAAAAGAAAACACAAACTTGAAAAATAAATTCGATAAACTAGATCTAATTGCCTCTTGTATTTAGAATTCTTACAAAGAAAATAACTAGTATGATGCGGAAGAAAATTACTAGTTATACCTTCTCTTTGTAAGCTAATAACCTCGAGATCTTCTGCCGTATTCCTCGCCTCGCCTTGGACGTCGTGTGGGCGACGATTCTCCAAGATGAACACCACCAAAAGAGTCCTTCCTCTTCCTCTAGAATTCGACCACCACCACTACCAAGGAGAAGACAGCAAAGGGAAAGGGAGAAGGGAGAGGGTCGACCACCAAGGGATCTCCAAGCAAGAGAATAAGAGTTGTGTCTCATGAAGCCCCCTCACCCCTTCTTTTATATTACTTGCCCAAGGCAAATAAGGAAAAACCTTTTACAAAAAAATAAAATCATCCAAGAGTTTTTCCTTTTCCCTTTTTATTTTTCCTTTTCTTTCCTCTTGATTGAATCAATCACCAATCAATGGTTGTGATTAATCCTATATGGTTTAGGATTAAGTTTGGCTGGCCCCTTGCTTGGGCACCAAGCAAGGTGGTCGGCCACCATATTTAGGAAAGGAATAATAATTTTTTTTTTATAAAATTTTACAAGAGAAAAAAACTCTTATAAAATTTTACAAGCTCTCTTTCCTAAAGTAGGAGTTAAAAAATGAAAGTTTCTAAAAATTAAAACCATGTTTTAAATTTAAAAACTCTCTTATAAAATTTCCTTTTTTAACATGATGATAGAAAATTTTAATTTTAAAGCTTATCTCCCTTTTTTCTTAAACCATGAGGATGGTTAAAAAAGCAAAGTTTTAAAACTTTTAAAACTCTCTATTAAAACATGTGACCTAATTCAAATAAGGAAAGTTTTTAAAAATTAAAATCTCTCTTTTAAAACTTATAGTTTTCTACAAAGAGAAGATTTTAAAAATTCAAAACACCCCTCCTATTTGAATTAATCTTGGCCGACCCCTACAAGCTTGGTCACCAAGCAATGGGGCCAACCCCTATAAGAGGATGTGGCCGACCATTGCTTGGTCACCAAGCAATGGTCCGACCCCCTTCTTGGACACCAAGAAGAGCCTTACATTTGGATGGACTTGAGGCTATAATGAGGCTACGATAGGGACCTAGAGGAGAAATTGATTTTGGCCTTCCGATGAGCTTGAGTATCCCGTGCTCGCCCTGAACACACAACTCAAGTTCATCGATAACAACTCATTCCACTAGAGAGTTATTACCGCACTACCGCACCAATCCCAAATTACATTATGGACTCCTTCTTATCATGAGTGTGTTAGTCTCCCTGTGTTTAAGATTATGAATGCCCACTAATTAAGAAAGTTACTGACAACTCACTTAATTAATATCTAGCTCCAAGAGTAGTACCACTCAACTTTATTGTCATGTCAGATTAGGTCCACCTGCAGGGTTTAACATGGCAATCCTTATGAGCTCCTCTTGGGGACATTCTCAACCTAGATAACTAGGACACAGATTCCTTCTATAATCAACAACACACACTATAAGTAATATCATTTCCTAACTTATTGAGTATATTGATTTATCGAGCTAAACCTCACCCTTTGATAAATCAAAGAAATAAATATTAAATATATGTGCTTGTTATTATATTAGGATTAAGAGCACACACTTCCATAATAACTAAGGTTTAGTTCTTTTACTAAGTCAGTACAAAAAGAACTTATCAGTACAAAAAGAACTTACCTAAATGATCCTACTCAATACACTTAAAGTGTATCAGTATAATTTATTAGTCAAGATAAACTAATACTTAATTACACTACGACTATTCTGATGGTTTGTTCCTTTCCATTTTAGTCGCGAGCAACTATTTATAATTTATAGAGAACCGACAACATGATCTTCTGAGTGTGACACCACACTCCATGTTGTCTATTATATAAATTAATTAAATAATTATATTTAATAAATAAATACAGATATTGACCAATGTGATTCTTTTATTTCAACAAATAAATGTTTACAAAAGCTAGACTTTTAGTATACACTCTAATAATCTCCCACTTATACTAAAAGACTAAGCTGCCATATCTATTGCCTTACATCTGATTCCCATCCCCTCCACATGCCGATCAAAAGCTTTCGCCGGAAGGGCCTTTGTGAAAGGATCTTCCAGGTTATCTTCTGATGCAATCTTGGCAACGACAACTTCTCATCGCTTGACGATGTCTCGTATCAGGTGGTACTTACGCTCTATATGTTTACTTGCTTTATGGGCTTGTGGTTCCTTCGAGTTTGTAACTGCACCGCTATTATCACAATAAATTGTGATGATCTTGGGCAAACCAGGAATCACATCTAAATCCATTAGAAAGTTCCTAAGCCATACAGCTTCTTTGGCTGCCTCAGAGGCTGCCACATATTCCGCTTCCATGGTTGAGTCTGAGACGCATTTCTGCTTAACACTCCTCCATGCAATGGCTCCACCTCCTAGAGTAAACACATAGCCTGACGTAGACTTACTATTGTCCCTATCTGATTGGAAATCCGAATCCGTGTAACCCACAGGGAGCAAATCGTCTGCTTGGTAGACTAACATGTAATCTCTAGTCATTCTCAGGTACTTTAATATATGCTTTATCGCAGTCCAATGTCCTTGTCCAGGGTTACTTTGATATCTGCTAACCATGCCCACGACAAAACAGATATAAGGTCTCGTACACAGCATTGCATACATAAGGCTTCCTACAGTCGAGGCATAAGGAACTGCCTTCATGTCCTCTATCTCCTTTGATGTCTTCGGAGACATCTCTTTAGATAAAGCTACTCCATGCCTAAAAGGTAAGAAACCTTTCTTGGAGTTTTGCATGCTAAAATGAGCAAAGATTGTATTTATATATAAAGC